>NW_005841874.1:278375-278768 GCF_000455745.1 Alligator sinensis
ACTCTTTCCTGCCTATGCAGGGGGTCGGACTCGATGATCTATTGAGGTCCCTTCCGACCCTAACATCTATGAATCTATAACCTCATCTCCTTTTATGACCAGATGACTCATCACCTGTATAAGAGAGAGGAGGTTTCATAGATTTCATAGACATTAGGGCTGGAAGGGACCTCGGAAGATCATCAAGTCCAGCCCCCTGCCCAAAGGGCAGGAAGTCAGCCAGGTTCATAGGATCCCAGCAAGATGAGCATCCAGTTTGCTCTGGAAGGTGTTCAATGAAGGCGCTTGAACCACCTCCGGTGGCAGGCTGTTCCAGACCTTGGGGGCTCGGACAGTAAAGAAATTCTTCCTTATGTCCAGCCTGAAACGGTCTTGTAGTAGTTTATGACCATT
>NW_005841874.1:280235-284766 GCF_000455745.1 Alligator sinensis
GCAAAGTACCTATTTAATAGGTTGGCTTTTTCCTGGGCATCAGTTGTCAGTTGCCCCATCTTTTTCAGCAGGGGTCCAATGTTGCCCCTGCTTTTCCTCCGGCTCCCCACATATCTGAAAAAAGGACTTTTTATTGTCCTTGATGCTCAAAGCTAGTTGGAGTTCAGTTGCAGCCTTGGCTTTCCTGGTATGCTCCCTGCAGGACCGGACCAGTGCAGAATAATCCTCCTTGGAGGTGACTCCCATCCTCCATCCTTTGTAGGCCTTTCTTTTTAGCCTCAGGAGGTCTGCTAGGTCCCTGGAGAGCCAGGGGGGCTGCTGTGCCCTCTTGCTGCCTTTCCTCCGAGATGGAACAGACTTAGTTTGTGCATTGAGGATCGCTCCCTTGAGGAGCAACCACTCTTCTTGAACTCCCCTCTCCCCATGGTCACGGTCCCTTAGGGCCTCACTGACAAGCCTCCTGAGCTTGTCAAAGTCGGCTTTCCGAGGTTGACATTATATACCTCGACTCACAAAAAGCTTTCAATCTGGTATCCCACGAGGTTCTCATGAGAAAATTGGAAGGCTGTGGGTTTAACTGCCAGGCTGTCAGGTGGATAGGAAGCTGGCTATGAGGTAGGACCCAGAGAGTGCTAATGAACGGATCTGTCATCTTGGCAAGAAGTGGCCAGTGGTGTCCCACAGAGACTGGTGCTTGGTCCAGTGCTATTCAACATCTTCATCAATAATTTGGATGTGGGGGTGAAGAGCTCACTGGCCAAGTTCGCGGATGACACCAAGTTATGGGGGAGTGTGGTCACGCTTGAAGATAGGCTAGAGATACAGGCAGACCTGGACAGACTAGCAAGTTGGGCGGATCGGAACCAGATGAAGTTCAACATCGAGAAATGTAAAGTGCTGCATCTGGGGACAAACAATTCCCTGCACACCTTCAGGCTTGGCAATGCCAACCTGACCAGCACCACGAATGAAAGGGACCTTGGGGTAATAACAGACCACAGTATGAACGTGAGCCAGCTGTGCAACGCTGTAGCCAGGAGGACTAACAATACCCTGGCATGCATCAACTGATACATCTCCAGCAAAACCAAAGAAATGATTCTTCCACTCTGCTCGGTATTGGTGAGACTGCAACTGGAGTACTGTGTCCAGTTCTGCTCTCACTGGCCCACAGCCTGATTCACATGGGGGGAACGTGAGAGGAGTCAAAAAACACCTTGCCAGGGACGAACCTTTCATGCTGTCCAAGTGCTCCACCTCGTGGCAGGCCTCCTCCTGTATTCGGTGCTCCTTCCCCGTTCCCAGTTTCTGCAGGATCATGATTTACGAATCAAAAACGTCTCTGCTGCTTCCAGGCTCGACCATTGAGAACATAATACCTGTGGCCATGAAGAACAATGTGCATGTCACACTAATATCTCTGCAAGGCTAAATCCTGCACGCAACAAGCGTTACAACAACTATATATTTTTCTGTCATAAGGAATTAGTCCACAAAGGACAGGCTGCATTGAATTCACTTAACTTCAATCTTCCTTTGATACAGAGAAGACACGGGCAGAAATCACGCCAGAGAAATCCCCCGTTAAGGAGGTTTTATCTCTTTAAAGCAGGGGTCTAAAACCTCCAGGCAGTTGGGGTTACTCACCACTAGTACATGGTTTTCTGCCCATGCTGCCCCACCAGACTGGTGTGTCTGATCCTGGGGCTGCTCAATCTCCTTGGTCACAGGGAGCACAGCCCTCCGGCACCCGACTTGCTACAGATCACAAGTACAAAGCAGAGGGGCAACTAGCACTTTTGGTGCCCTGGGCAGAGATGTTGTCTAGTATTGCAGAACGGGGGTGCCAAGTGCCAGCGGATGCTGCTGGTGCCCTGCTCTACAGGATGCAAGTTCCCATCCAAGGGGCGAGGAAGGCCGCGCGGAGCAGCCGGGGGAAGTTTGCATGGGGAGTTCTCAAAGCTGATCACGAGTCGCGGCGCTGGGCTCCTGCAGGAGGAGCTCTTGGCACACGGAGGCACCTCCATTGCTGTGAGCTGCAGAGCTGGGCTGGCAGGTTCAGGGCTGGGCGAGCTCCACCCCAGAGCCAGCAGCAACCCCCTTGCTGCCTCCTGCGCTGTGACCCCTCTGCACCCGGGGGTCAGGGCAAGGGGGCAAGTCCCAGGGCAGCAGGAGACAGGGGAGCGGGTAAGTCGTAAACAAGCTGCTGGAGTCCCAAACACAGCACAATCCCCAGGGCAGCAGAATAAATCATTAAAACAAAATGGATTATATCAAGCTACTGGGGCAAATATTTGTAAGTATATTCATTTTAAACATGACCTTCGTTGTAATTATTGGATGACTTGTATATTTATGTGTGCGGGCTGCCTCCCGATCCCGTCCATGTCGCCATGTGCGAGCCAGGAGCGGTATGCGGACCCATCTTTGCGCACGCGGGCTGTGGCCAGCAGCCCGGGCACGCGGGGTCAGAAGAGACCGTGCGGCGGCAAGGCACGCACGGGCTAGAATTAGTCACAGACGCGTAGCGGTTGATTCAAAGATTATTTACTTACACCCAAGATGGTCGCGGTGTAGGCTGGGCAGTTTCCAGGTTCAGCTCCGCTTAAATCCTCGTTGGAGGACTACGACAAATTCGGTTCTTGGGCCCCGGAGTTGTTAAGGCTCTGCGGGTTCGGCAATTTCTTTCCCACGGAGTTGTCGAAGCTCCGTGGGTTTGGTTCGGCTCTCTGGCCCCGGAGTTGTTAAGGCTCCGTGGGTTCGGATCTTGAGAATATAGGATAGGGATACGTCTAGGATTGCGCTCGGCGACGGGGAGAGGCCAGAGGCTGTTTAGACCTCTGTTGCCTTCTTAAGAAATGCGTTGGGTTCGTAAGGATCCGCAGCGCTTAGAGATCTTCACGCTCTCCCTCTCGGACTCCAATTGCTTTCTCTCCAACTTGGGCGGAAACTACCCAAGCTCTTTATACGGCTAGCAAGCCAATTGCTAGCCGCCACGTGTGCATAATTTAACACAAGCCAATAATGGGGCTCGAATTAAAATACAAATGGTGGGAACTCCTTTGCACCGTGCATTTCCAAGATGCAAAAGAAATGCACCCTGCAAAGAAAGCTACAAATTGGCAGGAAAATTCTCCGTTGCACCGGAGTTCTCCTCTGCAGCAGAAAACTCCACCGTGCAAAGAAGCTGCAATTTAACGGGAACATAATTTAGCAGTGCCGAAGCACACACAAACAAAAACTCACAACTTTGGGTTGTGACATTATGTAGTTCGTGGATATTACACAAAGAAAGGGGAGTGTGTTTAAAGTATTTTAAATGTTTTGAGTACATGACAACTGATTTTTTTAATTAATCCTCAAATTTAATTATTTAAATTCTTTAAATCAGTATAATTACTGAACTCATTTAGGGTGTTGTTACACATTTACTTAAATATGTGTTAGAGGCCCTTAAAGCAGGAGTGTCCACACAGTAGGGCAGTAAACCCATGCTAAGGACCTTCTGAGTGGCTTGGAGATGATGCTCTTCTGCCAAGGATGATCTCTAACTGATTTTGGGGCCCTGCTCCCCTCCCCAGCTCCCTCCCTGCCCCTCAGGACTCCCCTCCCTCCTCTCCCCCCACTCCCTAGTATCCCCTCTGCCCCTACCAGCCTGGGTTGAGTCCTGTTCCCTAGATGGGGCCAGCACCACCCCTCCACACACTCCCCACACCCCACTCACTACCCCCCATCCTCAGCAGCTTCCGGCTTACCTGTGGCTGCCAGCACTGTTTCAGGGGAGCAAGCAGGTGATGTAATCTTTTTATGTAATCTTTTTAATGGTATATCTAGCTTTTGCAAACTATATCTAACTGAATACTTAAGGCAATTTACTGATGCTGGGAGGGGTGTGGCATGGGTGTGTTAAGAGATGCTTGCAGAGCACAGCGTGTGGGACGCGGAGGATTCCTGGAATGCCTCCCTAACACCAGCAGGATAATGTCTCCCTGACACTTGTAAGATAGCAAGAAGTTCAGAAAAAGGTCTCATTATAATGCTAAAAATCACACCCCTGGGCAGGGCAAAAGTATGTTAATGAAACATATATGTATGTAAATGAAATACATGGCTAAAACATAGGTATAGAGACATGCTCAGTAGAGAACGTCTTATGTCAGTGGCTTGTAACCAATCACTGAGCGATACACTTGCAAACATATGTATAAAAGGTACCCAAAGGTAGAAACCGGCGGTGCTTGCTTTGCAAACGATTGCCAAGCACCCCTCTCTGCGCAGTCTGGAAACAACAAAGATTAAGTTGGATCCTCCACCCCTGTGTGTTCATTGGCAATAGCGCACCGGGCACAAACTCACACTGTCCGTTGGGGACAACACAGGGAAGGGGACCCCACCTGCTACCACTCTGTGCAGTAGCAGCAGCAGCTCAGCAAGCAGGTTCCCTTGCCCTGCTTGCTCCCCAGGGCAGCACTTGCAGCCACAGGCGAGGCAGAGGACACGACAGGGGGGGAGGAGAGGGGAAAAGAAAAGC
>NW_005841874.1:284797-298520 GCF_000455745.1 Alligator sinensis
GGGAGGGACCCCAGGGATGGTGGGGGGACAGTGGCAGGCTACTTGGGAAGGTGAGGAGGGCTGAACAGGGAGGCCAGGGGACAGGGGTAGGCCCAATCTGGGCACTGGGGACCTGATGAGATCGTACCAGCTCCCAGCTGCCCACAATCAAGGCCACTTACGCAGCCTCTGAGAGCAAGCGAGCTGGGTAGGCAAGGAGCCAGCTTGGCTCCTAACCATGCCCCCACTCACCAGCCCTCTAAGGGCAGGTCAGAGCAGTGCAGGTTACAGGGGGGTATTAACCCTTAACGTGTGACTGCTCAAAGCACATGCTAACTTTAATGCCCATTCATATTAGGAAGTGCTAATTGTAAGGTGCAGCTACACCCTTAGAGAAAACTTTGCTTGGGTTAGGGTTTTCCTATCAGTTAGCTAAAATACTGGGGGGAAGAGGGGAGCGAGACAGCAGCAGGAAATGTGTGGAAGGTCCCTCTTTTTGAGAAAGGGAAGGTAAGTGGAGTCAGCAACTTGAACTAGAAGGACCTCCTGGATCCTGCAGTTTACTCCTGTGCTATCACAGGCATAAAGAGACCTTTCTGTTCCCGACATGATTATAGTTCTCACTTCTGTGTTTTAAGCTGGCAAGGAGAAGCATGCATTAAAAGACAGACTTTCCAATCTGAAACTCCCTTGTATGTGCACGGACACACACACATGCACACAAAGAAGAGAGAAACAGTAGTTAAAAGAAACACTAAAATGCATATTTTTTTCTTTTAAAGCAAAACGATCAGTCATGATCTGAGAGGCAAATCTCATGATCTTATGGGGTCTGATTTATCTTTACCCATTTCTTCAGGTAGGCAATACTGAAAATGTGGAGGAGCATGAAGGGGGAAAAATGTGATAGGGAAGGAGAAAAAGATACTGATGATGGGGAGGCAGATGAAGTAGACCAGAATGGCAGCTCCCCATGATCTTGGGGACAAGAGAGGGTAAGTGGAGCTCCCAAACAGAAGATACGGTCAAGCTGTATACTTATGGTAGCAGGAGAACGCAGTTGTAGATTTATACGGGAAGAAAGAGGATCCGGGAAACTCCAGACCAGTCAGCCTCACCTCAGTCCCTAGAAAACTCACGGAGCAGATCCTCAAGGAATCCATTTCTAAGCACTTGGAGGAGAAAAACGTGATTAGGAACCATCAGCATGGATTCCCCGGGGCAAGTCCTGCCTGACCAGTAGAGGTGCACGGATATATTGGTGCCATATTGGATCGGATCAGAGCCGATAAAAGGAAAATTAACATCATTGGTGTGGTAGAATACCATCTCTGTCTCTCCCCAGACCCTGCTACCTGACAATTTGGTTACCATGGTCGCTGCAGAGGGCAGACACCCCTGCCCCATCGGCTTCAGGTAACCCTGAGGTGTAAACTGAGCTGGATACATTCCTGAGGGAGGGGGGAAACCTGCTCCCTCTGCCTACGTGATTGGCATCACACACCTGGGTGGGGTTAAACTCCCCATTGTTCTAAGCAATGCCAACATGACTGGGAGGGGCTAAAGAACTTGCCAGTCTACCCGGCAACCAGTGATGCATTTCAAACTGGTTGGCTGGCAGCCAACAGGTGCTGGCCTCCATTGGATGAGGTAAATGAGATCATAAGGTCTATATAAATTAAGGACTGCCCAGGAGATGGGGGCAGCAGCCACGATGAGACCTCTCAGAGAAGCTGGACCATCTGAAACTCTCTCTCTTGAAACTGGTGTTCAGTGAACTGCTTGCCTCCAGAGAGAATCTCCCCCTGCCTCTAGATGATACTCGTGAGTAAGCTACCTGAAATCTAACTAAATATATAGCTTGCAGTAACACAGGTGTGTAATCAAAGGCTACCATGCCACTGTTTGCTCTAAGGGATTTTTCTGATATTGTTCTACCCTGTACCCTATTCCACACCTACTCCTTGTAACCAATAAAGTTCTCCTTAGTACCTAGCATGGGAGACTCGTTGGGAGAGGGTCTAGATTAATGCCTTGGGGTCCTCTTGGTTTGGCTGACTAAGGGAAACCACTATTTGTACTTCAGACTGAGGGAAGCACCCCAAGTTCTTGTAGTGGGTCAAGTACTCTCAAAGACTACTAGGCCTGTGTTTCCCAGAGGGCACAGGTCCAAGATCAGTCCAGACTCTGGGTGGTGGCGGCGTTACCCCCAGGCTTGCGGGTGTGCTCCAGGAAGGGAGTCTGTCAGATGTGAGGTGCCACTAGGGAGGTACTTGGAGCCTGGAAGGTGGTCAGGTGTAGTGAGGCAGGTGGCTCACACAGGAGCACCCCCTACTGGCCTAACACAATTGGCTGTTGGCTTTTTTTACCGGTATAGCTGATAATGTACCAATAAATATCATATACCTTCTGGCCAGGGCCTCCAGACACCGCATGCATGCACGCAGCTGCAGCGTACAGGTGGTCAGGACTGCAGCCAGGTTGTGTGGAGAACAGCGCCCTGCAGCTAAGTCTGTGGAGGAGAAGGGGTGTCAGGGGGCAGATCGAGGCCTCCATGGTGAGGGAGGGAATGGGGCAGAGGCAAGGCAGTGAATGGGATCCTGGGGCCAGGGCAGGGAGCTTGTCCAGAGGATCAGCATCCCAGTGCTTAAAAATGATGGCGGGAGTGCTTGAACTGGAGCTTATTGAATGAGTTTTAGTTCAAGTGCCACCTCCACCATTTTTAAGCACTGGTATGCTTTTAACTGGAACAGCTGAGCAGGGGGAGGGTGGAGACAGGCTGGTCTCTGTGGGCTTTGTCCTGGGAGACGCATGCTTCCTGCACCACATTCCCTGCCCATCCAGCAGTGGGAGGCACAACTTACCACTGCCACTGGACAGGCAGGGGACGTGGTGTGGCCAGCACATGGCTCCTGGTACAAAGACAGCAGGGCAAAGAGCCCTGAGCCCGCAGCGGGCAGCCTGGCTGGGCAGCAGCCCTGCAGAAAAGGACCTGGGGGTGACAGTGGGCAATAAGCTAAAGTATGAGCCGGCAGTGTGCCCTTGTTGCCAAGAAGGCTACCGGCATCTTGGGCTGCATTGGTAGGAGCACTGCCAGCAGATCAAGGGAAGTGATTCTTCCCCTGTATTCAGCACTGGTGAGGCCACATCTGGAGTCCTGTGTCCAGTTTTGGGTCCCCCACTACAAAAAGTACGTGGACAGACTGGAGAGAATCCAGCAGAGGAAAACAAAAATGGTTGGGGTCTGGGGCACATCACTTGTGAGGAGAGGCTGAGGGAACTGCGTTTATTAAGTCCAGAGAAGAGAAGACTGAGGGGGGATTTAACAGCAGCCCTCGACTACCTGGAGGGTGGATCCGAAGATTCATAGATTGTAAGGCCAGAAGGGACCTCACAAGATCATTGGGGCCAGCCCCCCTGCACCAAGCAGGACAGACAACTGGTGTCAGGTGACCCCAGCGAAGTGACTATCCAGTATCCTCTTAAAGATTTCCAGGGTAGGCGATTACACCACCTCTGGAGGGAATTCATTCCACAGTCTGAGCACCCTAATTGTGTAGAAGTTCCTTCTACTGTTAAGCCTGAAATGGTCTTCCAGGAGTTTGTGGTCATTACTCTTGGTTTTCCCCAGGGGTACCCTGGTGAACAGTTGTTCACCGAGCCCTTGATGTACGCCTCTGAAGTAGCGGTAAATTGTTACCAAGTCCCCTCTTAGCTCTCTCTTTTTTAGGCTGAAAAGACCCAAGTCCCTCAGCCTTTTATGCCTTGCTGTGCAAGTCTATGATCATACAGGCGGCTCTTCTCTGGACTCGCTCAAGCTTTCCCACATCCTTGTTGAAGTGTGACACCCAGAACTGGATGCAGTACTAGCTGTGGTCTCACCAGTGCTGGGTACAATGGAAGAATCATTTCCTTGGTTTTGTTTGAGATGCACCGGTTGACGCACGCCAGAGTAGTGTTTGCCCTGCTAGCTACAGCATCGCACTGATGGATCATTCATACTATGGTCTATTATTACCCCTAGGTCCCTTTCAATTGTGGTCCTAGTCAGTTTGGCGTCACTGAGCCTATAAGTATGTTGGGGATTGTTCATCCCCAGATGCAGCACTTTACACTTCTCAATGTTGAACTTCATCTGGTTCCGATCCGCCCAGCCTACTAGCCTGTCTAGGTCTGCCTGTATCTGTAGCCTATCTTCAAGCGTGCCCATACTTCCCCATAACTTGGTTTGGTGGTCTGTAGTATATCTCTACAGTCAGGTCTCTCTCACCATGCCCCACCTCCCCGGTAGTTTGACCCAGAGGGTTTCAAGCCGCTCTTCTTTGGAGCCGATGTCAGCCTCCAAGGAGGTGTACTGCTCCCTCACATAGAGAGCTACACTTCCACCTTTCTTCCCTACTCGGTCCCTTCTGTGCAGGGTGTAGCCCTCTATGGCTACGTTCCAATCATGTCAGGAGTCCCAACAGGTCTCCATGATCCCTACTAGATTGTGATGACCACTGGAGAGTAGGAGAGCTAGCTCCTCCTGCTTGTTCCCCATGCTCCTGGCACTAGTGTACAGGCACCTGAATCCTCCAGTTGAGACCCTCGATTTCCTATCACGCTGAGGGAGAACCATTCCCTCAATTCTTGCAAGAGTGGTTCTCCTACTATCCCCAACTTCAGAGCTTTCTTGTGTGCCAGTCCCTGGGTATGCTCCAGTCAGCATTTCCCCATCCCCCAGTGATCTTAGAGGATGAAGCTGGACTGTTTTCAGTGATGACAGAGCAAGGAGCAATGGGCTCAAGTTGCAGCAAGGGAAGATTGGGTTAGATATTAGGAAAAAACTCTCTCACTAGGAGGGTGGTGAAGCCCTGGAACAGGTTACCCAGAGAGGTGGTAGAATCTCCATCCTTGGAGGTTTTTAAGACCCAGCTAGGCTAAGCCTTGGCTAGGATGCTGTAGTTGGGGCTGCTCCTGTTTTGAGCAGGGGGTTGCACTAGATGACCTCCTAAGGTTCCTTCCAACCCTCATTTTCTATGATTCTATGGTTGCCTGGGCATGAAAGGAGAAATACTGAAAATTTTCATGGAAGAAGTTCAAAAAAATTGAAAATATATCTAAAAATGTTGAAACTAATGTCTTGATCATTTCAGTTGCAGTGAAAATGTTACTACCATTGTCCCATCCAAAAAACAAAAATCAATCAAAACTGACATTTTCTTGTTAAAAACTTCTATTCTAAGACAATCCCAAATTTGCTTGGAATGTTTTATTCTTTTTGACAAACTAAACGTTTAGACTATTTTGAACCCTTGGTGTCAGCAATACTAGAGAGGTACTGAGCTCTATGCAGGCTGCAAGTATTATAAGCCTGCTGCGGAAGGAGAAGGTTCAATATTTAGGGATAGTGCCAGTGGAAGAGAAAAGGGGATTCAAGACTGGGTGGAAGGAGACCAAGCTATCAAAGGTATTTTTTAAGCAAAGAGAAAGGAATACTTAGATGTGGCAGCATCTGGTGGAGGGGGATTTCTGAACAAGACAGGATATGAATGTTAAAGTGTGAGCAAATGAAGACAAGACTATTGTGCATTGATACTGATACCGCATCTGTAATATGAAGGAACCACCCAGGGACAGTGGGGTCCTAAACACCCATGTTCACAAACTATATTGAGCAAAGGCAGCCTGCCTGGATAGAGGTCTGGTGGCCTCTGAACCCTACAGCACAGGAAGGGCCAGGCACTTCAATTCTTTAAGGAGACATTGCCCCATTTCTATACACTACAGAGACCAAGAGGAAGGACTGAATGAACTGGAGAGAGAAGGGATGGTGCTGGAGGAAAAACAGGTGGCTCCAGAAGGGGCATTCTGATGTCAGGGGGTGCTGTGTGCTGGGGGGGGAAAAAGGTAACAAGGGAGAGATTCGCTTCGCCCAGCCCTTGGCTGTAAGGCAGCCAGTGTTTTCTTCTGAAACAGGGAGGGCAGAGGCCACAACATTTCCTTTCCATTTCCCCACCAAGCAGCCTCATCCCATCTCAAAACCATCTCCCGGATGGCAGGGAGACGGGAGAGTGTGTGTCTGGGGCAAAAGGAAGTTTCAAGCCTTGCAGCCGACCCACCACACAATTCTTTAGGGGCATCGCAACCACTTCCTGCACCCATCGACACGCCACCTTGTGATGTGGCCTAACAAACACTTCAAACATTTTTCCTTAGGATTTTTCTTCCCGCTCCTCCTGAGTTCCAGTTCCCACTCCTTTGTCCTGCCAAGCCAACTGCTCAGTCGCAGTAGCTCTCTTAATAACTAATAGGGCTGTGCGAAGCTTCGGTCCCTGATTCGATTCGGTGGAGATTTGGCCTGATTTGGTGGTTGAATCTCTGAATCTGAATCAAATCAGAGGACCCTTTAATCTCTCCCAATCAGTTTGGAGCCCTCCAAATCGATTCAGAGAGATTCAGACAGATTCAGCGATTCGGATATAGACACAGCTTTAAATGTTTTTTCTACATACCTCTAGGTAGCAGGTGGCTCGAGACTGTTGCAGTGCTGGGGCAGATGCAGCTTCCCACAGAAGCAGGGAGGGACCCCCAGCATGCTCAGCCGCAGACCTGGAAGTGGACCAGAAGCACTTCTGGGTACACTGGGGAATGTGCTGGGGGGCCCCCATGCCCTCCTGGCTCAGTGGCTGGTGAGTCCTGGGTCTGGGAGGGGCACCCAGGGGGGCACCCAATCACCAGGCTGGGGGGATGCAGGGGGCCCCCCAAAACACTCCCCGGCAGACGCAGAAGTGGACCAGAAATACTTCTGGTCCACTTCCAGGTTTGCTGCCAAGCATGTGGGGGAGGCCCCTGTGCTGCTGTGGGACGCTCTACGTGCCCCAGCATCACAGTGCTCACCTCGAGTTATGAAGAAAAAACTTTTAAAGCTGTGCCTGTGTCCGAATCACTGATTCTCCGAATTGGCATCAAATTGTCAAATTTGGATTTGGCCAAATCGAATTGGGGACAGTAATCCAAATCAACGGATCAAATCACTGTCCCTGATTCGGTCCAAATCCAAATTGAATAGGGCCTGTTTTGCACACCCCTAATAACTAACATCTGGCTTGAGTGTGCGTGGGGTGGAGCCTGCTAAAAAATGTACAAAGCGTTTATGAAAATCTTTACTAGCATTGGTCCCATGTTCACTAAAATATTGCAGAGTTTAACACTAACATTTTTAACTAGGGTGCCACCGTGCCTTGGGGTGCCACAAGCTCCTTTGAAGGGTGCTGCAGATAGTGTGAGGAGATAAGCACCTTGCACCCACTGCCTGGGCCGTCTGCAGAGAAGGAAGCACCATAGAAAATAAATTTGGTGATGAAATGGGGTGCCGCTTAACCCACAGAAGTTATGGAGGGGCCTTGAGTCTAGAAAGGTTGAGAACCACTGTTTTTAAAACTTTCAACTAGTTCAGCTGACAGGGCTGGAAAGCAGGGAAACAGCAAAGGCAATTTCAGCCATTCCACATATTTCCTATGTAACAAAACGTTACCCTTTCCATTTGTGAACATATCGAAGGCAGCAGTCTTAGGCCGTGCAGAAACATCCGCCGCATGGGTGGTCAGACCATCCTTCACTGCCTGGAATCCATGCAGCACGACCACAGGGACATGCGCCAGCCACAAAGTGAAGATGTTGCCATGAATTTTTGCCATCTGTAGAAAAGACTGGTGCCAGAAAAGGCCAGGTGAAAACCATTGCACCACACAACCAAATGCTGAACCTGCTTCCTCCCCAGGGCAGGATGTCACAGGGGTTGAGTCTGTCCACAGATGTATCTCGAGCAGGTCCAAGGAGGTGATCCTCCCCCTCTATGCGACACTGGTCAGGCCGCAGTTGGAGTACTGCGTCCGGGTCTGGGCGCCGCACTTCAGGAAGGATGTGGACAGCATGGAGAGGGTCCAGAGGAGGCCACCCGCATGGTCAGGGGGCAGCAGGGCAGGCCCGACGAGGAGAGGCAACGGGACCTGAACCTGTTCAGCCTCCACAAGAGAAGGCTGAGAGGGGACCTGGTGGCCGTCTATAAACTGGCCGAGGGGGACCAGCAGGCAATGGGAGAGTCCCTGTTCTCCCGAGCACTACTGGGAGTAACAAGGAATAACGGCCATAAGTTGACTGAGAGTACATTCAGGCTGGATATCAGGAGGCGCTACTTCACAGTCAGAGCGGCTAGGATCTGGAACCAACTTGCGAGGGAAGTGGTGCTGGCTCCTCCCCTGGGGGTCTTCGAAAGGAGACTAGACAACCACCTAGCCGGGGTCATTTGAGCCCCGCATCCTTTCGTGCCCATGGCAGTGGGTCGGACTTGATGATCTGCTCAGGTCCCTTCCGAGCCGACCTACTATGAAAGTATGATGCCTTTCTACAGACACGAGCAGGACAGTGAAGACCTCCTACCTCCCCAATCCCCATCAGGCAGGGCTGAGTTGGGATCATGTCATTTTGTGGGGTTTATATTTGGAGCTTGGGAGAGAACTGGGAATACAACAGTAACTGCTTATTAAGAGATTAATTTAATATTACAATTAAGCAATGTCCTCCAACCCAGTGGAGCTGTCACATATGACAGTCTGATTTATTGATATTACTACTACTACTACTTTTCATAGAGAAGACTTTGGAATCATTTGCAAAAATTAAATTTCTTCTCAGCTGCACTGTGTTCATAGTTAACCTGTACGTGAAATGAAATACATTTTTATTAAGAGATTACTTTATTAACACCATCAGGAATTCCTCACTCCAGCAGGACACAGAGTGATGACACCGTCAACGCCTGGACTGCAAGAGTTGCATTTCAGCACTGGAAAACCTTGATTCTGAGGATGTAAGTGCATTATCTAAAACCTACTGAACTATAACAAAGACTAATTATCCCACAACACTTCATTTGCATTATAAATCTTATACAACACCAGTATGTAACTTAGGTTTTGAAAAATAGCTATGTAACAGTCAAGTGATAATTAGAAAGCAACTGTGGCTTCAGTAACTAACCTCTTTAATGATCATTATTACGGTACTTTAGATACATAGCAAGAGCATCAAACTCATCCAGCCCCATGGAGACAGCCTGTGCAGTGCCCATGGTGCAGAACCCAGTCCAAGCACAGCACACAGCAACACTGGCCCCAGGGCTTGCTGTGCACAGGGCACACGGGGCTGGCATGGGGCCTACGATGCCCATGGCGTACACACTGGGCCCAGGGCTGAAGGCAGCACAGGGCATTGGTCCAGGGTGCTGCCTGCAGCCCATGTTCAGGACCTGCTGTGCCACTGCAGCCCTGGGTCTAGTCAGCACTCCACGGGCAGTGCACGCCGCCTGCAAGCCCAGCATACCGCTGCACAGCGAGCCTTGGAGCCCACATATGCATGCGGCACCCTGCTGGACCACCCCTGTGTGCTAGCTCTGGCACGGCCCAATCCGCACCGGTTCCAGAGGCAGCGAGACACTACGTGCAACGTGTCCCTGACCACTGCGTGTGCCATGTGCAACCCAGTGCATGGGGTTGTTCCGGTAACCCATGGACCAGATTATCTAGTTCCACAGGCCTGATCCTGCCTGAGAAACATATGTTTGACACCCTGTCTTACAGCATGTGATATACAAGTACTATTCACAGGTCAGCTCATCCTGTTGGAGAGCCCCATATCTAAACAGCCCAAATTCCATGCATTTATAGCAGAGTTATACCACATCCCTTGCTCTTTTATCCTTGTCCTTGTTCTCCGTCTCATTTGTTTCTATGATCATTGTAAAGAAAACCATTCTTTCTGGTACATATCACAAGACAGGTTTATATATGTGGCTTTAGACACAGACACTTGCAATGAAATCATTTTGATCACTTATTTTAAAATATGAATCCTTAAAAAGGAATCAGACACTGAGATCCACTTGTTCCTCACTACATTTAAATGGTTTCTATTGCAGGGAAGTTAAGAGCACACAACAGAGTAACTGCGTCATTGCTGTCCTCTCGCTGGGCACGAGAGGGAAGCAAGCAGAGAAGGGGAAAAATGGTTTTCAAGGAGTAGCTCTTGACCTGTGCTGCCCACTCCTCCTTTAGCTTTGATGTTCTCAGATAGAGAGAGTGCAGGAAGAAGCAGCAATCTGTACCTACAGCTAACGCCTGTTTTGGGCAAACTGCAAATAGACTGAAACACAGGGACAGTCTACCCTAACTTCTCTGCGCAGAGGCCAAACTCCTGCAGTGGCTTCAATCCCAGAATCATATTAAGGGCCGGTCAAAAGTAGGCATTTCCTTTCCAGATGAAATTCTGAAATTCCAGAACCAGTGCATGGCCTGCAGTCCTCAAGCCCCTGCCCCAGGGCAGGGCCCATGTTGGGTGTCAGGTGCCCCAGCACAACCTGCCGGTGTTTGGTGGGATGTTCACGGAAACCATTTTTGCAAAACAGTTCAATTGAGACAAAACAGCATTTTCCAAAAAACCCCAACCTGGTTTCAGCAAAGAATGCACCTCTTATCCTAATAGCTAAGTTAGACATATGCCATAAGCTCCCTGCTACACACCAAACCGGAACTCAGTGCACAGAGAGGATTAAGCACATGGGATAAAACTACACTTTGGCCGAGGACCAGAACAAATGTTTCAGGAACAATCCAGGGATGTGCTTCTGCCCCAGTCACTTTGTGACATGTTCATAAGCTTCTCGCACCAGAAATACCATCAAAGCCACGAGGAATTTGGGGATATGATTTTCTGCAACAGTTATTATTACAAATATTGAATGAAGGACCAAAGGTGAATTCATTCCAGTCAGTGGGCATTACACAGCAAGCAAAAACATCAAATACAGTCATAACTTCTGCTGGGTAGCAAAACCTGTACTGTCTTTAATACCAACAGTCATACTGACATGTAGCACACTTATAAGAAAGAAGAACAAGGCAAAGTAGCAGCAGAAATCAGTTTGGTTAGATACAGGGCTCTTGTATATGAAGAATCAGCAAGCCAAGTAGTGGCATTATATAGTGCATTCAGATAGCAACCACTATAATAAAGATTACAAAAGAGATACTTACTGAAGAGACTTCACTTTCTCCAACAGCAACACCTCACCAAATTCATGCTGACGCTCCTTTTCTCCTTGCTCCAGATTTCAAGGGGGTGCCAGGGCTGACAGAGGAATAAATGGGAAGTTGATTAGGGTGGAGGATGTTACGTTTGTGGCTCTGGGATGCCTAAGCAGGGTGGCAGGCAGACTCACCCCAAGTTTGGATCGAAATTAAAAAGGAGAAATACTCTTACAGAGTTGTGATTACTTACTATGGTGCAAAACCAAACACTCATCCTAAATTCCTTCAATGCCCGTTTAAAATCTGTGGCAATATTTACAAAATATTGTGAGGTATGTGACTATAAAAGGGCTCCCTGTCTATCAGGACCTGGTAGGGGATATTATCTTGTCCTCAGGGTATGTGTCCTGACAATCCAGGTTCTCTGAGAACACAATGCATCTCTTGCAGTCCACAGGCCATAGGTATTCTTACTCTAAATCAAGGATAGGTAACCCCCAGCCCGCATGCCAGGTAATGGTATGTGGAGATATCTTCCTTGGCATGCCAGGACATGCGCTAAGGAAAATGCTAAAAACAACAACAACAACAACAACAAATCAGTTGCTGCTCCGGGCTGTGTGGAGCAGCCACAGGTCCCAGTGCCATGGCAGGCTCTGGGGACAGGGCGAGGAGAGCACAGGCAGGGACACAGTGTGCCTTCTGCTGACTCCGCCCTCGGTGCCTGTGGCTTTGTTTGTGAAGCTTTGTGAAACACTCAGCACCACCACAGACATGGCAGCAGGGTCAGCAGAACGCAGGCGGTGTCTCTGCGTCCTGGCCTGGGTTCTCGTGACCCTGTCCCTGGTGCCTGCTGGGGAGAAAGGGGAGGGTGTGATGCAGCCTGCAGGAGGATGCTGCCAGGAGGATACAGGGGCGAGGAGGTAGTGAAGAGTGGGCAGTGCCAGGGGGATGCAGGCACCCCCCCCCCATCTGTGCCCCTTCCCCTGTGCATATATGAGGTAAGCATGGGGCTCTGGGCAGCCCATAGCTCAGTAGCCCATTGATGCTGGTGCTGATTACTGTACTTTGCAAACAGTTTAATGCTGCATATTACTCAGTTTATTTTGTTAAATTGTTACATACTCCATTTTTCATCTCTCTCAAACCAGTTGATGTTATTCTGTTTATTTTGGGCGAAAAAAAGCCGTAGGGTATAATGAGGACTCATGTCATGGGTGCATGTGCAACTGTGTCCGTCTTGGGGAGGCGGGGATGGGGGAACTACTGCAGGCCTGGCTGCTAAGCTACTGTGTTACCAATCGATCATGATTCAGGCAGGGAACAGCTCAATACACAGTAGCTAGCTAGTAGCTAGCTAGTAGCTACTAGATAACAAGTTAATTAGCAAGGATTAACACCTACAAAACCACAGACTAAGGAGAGGAAATAATCACTACAGACAGTCAACTGCCCCAGACAGACACAGTTGCACGAGCAGCCATGTCACGAGTTTTGCCTGTTAGCAGCTAGAGGTGCAGGGCCCCAGAAGCCCTGCACCTATCTCCTTGACAGCTGGCAGGCGTCGTGGCCACAGCAGGGGCTACCATCCCTGCAGCTTTCATCCTGCTGCGCCTTAACACAGTGTCACCCATGTCACGAGTTTTGCTTGTCTGCAGCTTGAGGTGCAGTTTCCCCCAAACCCCTACACCTATCTCCTTGAAACTTAGCAGGCTTTGTGGCCTCACCAGGGGCTAGCATCCCTGCCGTTTTCACCCCACTGTGGCTTAACACATACACATGACATGAGTTTTGCTTTCTTGAATTTGGGGTGCAGTTCCCCCAAAACCCTATACCTGTCTCCTTGAAACTTGGCAGGTTTCGTGCTCTCAGCAGAGGCTACCACCCCTGCAAGTTTCATCCAAATTGAACAAAACCCAACAAAGTTATAGATATTTCATTGATTCCCCATTATACCCTGTGGCCGAATCTCCAAATTGGCTCCAAAGCTTCAGAGCCAATTTGGCCAAATCAAAGTTTCAAACCAATTCGGAGCTCCAAATTGAATCGCTGGCATCCAAATTGGCTGAATCTGAACCCGAATTGAATAGTTTCCTATTCGCACAGACCTACTGGCCAGGCTTCATGAGTTTGCAACAGACCCATCTCAAGAGGACTAGATCGGGATATACTGGAAATTAAACATGCTCGTTTCATTCCGATGCCTGCTTCTGGCAAAGGCTGCGCTGCTGAAGCACAATGGTATTACTGACACCCACAACACTGATTTTGGATGCATCTTAAGCTTACCCTCAAGAGGGTCCAGAGGAGGCCACTCGTATGGTTACGGGTTTACAGGCCAAGCCCTATAAGAAGAGACGGAGGGACCTGGACCTCTTCAGCCTCCACAAGAGAAGGCTGAGAGGTGATCTTGTGGCTGCCTACAAATTCATTAAGGGGCACAGCAAGGAACCAGAGATGGTCTGTTCACCAGGGCATCTCCTGGGGTAACAAGGAGCAATAGTCACAAACTGAGAGAGATCATATTTAGGCTAGATATCAGGAAAAACTTCTTCGTGGTAAGGGTGGCCAAAACTTGGGATGGGCTTCCAAGGGAGGTGGTGCTCTCCCCTACGCTGGGGTCTTTAAGAGAAGGTTGGATAGGCATCTGGCTGGGGTCATCTGACCCCAGCACTCTT
>NW_005841874.1:298535-306109 GCF_000455745.1 Alligator sinensis
CAGACTCAATGATCTGTTGAGGTCCTGTCTGACCCTAAAAATCTATGAATCTATGAATCATCTATGTTTCAATGCTCTACTGAAAGTGGGAGCTTTCCTGAATGAGGCCATCTGTGAGAAACTTTAAAAATGAGGACAAGAGGCCCAGTAACACAACTGGCATCCTGCACTGATGCTGCTTACTAAGGCACTACCTGCGGTGGGCAGGAGAAGCATATACACCTGAGGAGAGAGACTGCACTTCCTTGCATATCTGATGGCAGAAGCATATCACAGCGGACACCTGTACCTTTGGAATTGGATACCCCAGCAGCACCGTGTCCTTCACACTTTCCCTGGGGATTATAATTAAAACAATGCTCCCGTAGCGCTGGATCTCATGAATCACAGCATTTGTGTAGGGCAGTTTCTTGCAATATTATACAGCAACCGCTGGGAGTTTAAAAAAAAAATAACCCCCCCCTTATGATTGTCACAATTCACAATATTTTATGTCCTTTTCTGATTTTAAATTAAAGCTCATGGGAAGTTTTATGTTTTGCAAAACTCGGGGCAAGTGTGTGAGCCCCTCTGCTCCAGGATCCCCAAACAATAGGTGCAACCACCTCTGGCCTGCCAACTCCCCATCAGTCTCTCTCAAGCCAGGCACACCCTAGGAGTCTCCGCTGCAAGGGAAGATTAGAGCAGGTAGAGGTGTTGCAGTTGGAAAATTAAAGTCTTCTTTATCAGGAGCTGCATTGCAAACTTAATTGAGCACGTGCTACGTAGCTGTACTGCAATGCCAGCATTTAGTCTTTCACTATCTCTGAGCCCCACGTCCAATCCTTCAGAACTCTACTTATGTGCTTTGCAACCATGCCACATGCCTGTGATCGCCCTCTCTTCTCTCCAATGACTTTTCTCCCTCTCAATCATCTTGCATGTCACTATGAATATGGTTCATAGAGAATTAGGGCTGGAAGGCACTGTGAGAGGTCATATAGCCCACCTCCTTGTCCGTGGTAGGGGTTCTTGTTTTCTCTTCTATTGTTAAAAGAATACATGTTTCTGTTACCAAGCACAAATTATCTTTGTTATATTTTGCTGAGAGATCGCAGCACAAGGCTGTTCACACTGCACAGGCCAAGATCTCATTTTAGGTTAAATGTTATCAGCTGTCTTCCCTCAGTGTAAGTCTGCAGAACAGTTAGGCAGTAAGCTCCTTCAAACTTTGGCTGCAGTTCCTTCAACAACTTTGCCAGACTGAACACTCTGTCTGCAGTCAATAAAAATGAAACATGATGTGGCATCCCGGCCTGCAAACCTCCTAATTCAGCAGCTCCTTAAAAATTAGTGTTGGAACTTGTACTGTTTCTACAAATTGTGTTAACTGTTAGGCTTTCTCTTTGAAACTTATCGCCACCTCATCTAAGTACCATATACACGAATGCCCAGCACATAGTGGTAGCTGTGGTCTCTGTACCTGCCACGAATAGGTCCAAAATAGACTGAATCATGTTGTCTTCATCATACATTGAGTTGGGCTCTGGAGCAAGGTTCATGCTCCTGGGGTGGCTGTAATGCACTCTGATGTTCGCGCAACCCTCACCCCACTCTAGATGTAGGGTGCCCTCCCCTCCTCACTCGCTTGCCATGCCTTAAAATATTTGTTTGATCAAAAGACAGCCTGCCTGAGGATTCTACAGTGAGCCCCAGTTTTTCTAGCAACCAGCAGGGCCCACCCAGACCCTGCTGGTCTAAGTTCTGCCCCTCTTAGTCTAAGTCAATCCTTTTGACTTGCCTGTGCCCTCAAAGGGCACCTGTAGCCTTAAGGGCTTTTAGTGCTCCTACCACCTCTTATACCACACTCATGCCTCACAGATGTACTGTGCAATTGCTCCCTTATCAGGGGCTCAGCCTTCTCAGCCTCTGTCCCTTTTCTTTTGCTGGGCCTTCTAACTCCAGCTCACTATGCTGAACTGGACTTCTGGGTTCCAGCCCATCTCTTTTACTTGAATCCTGGGCCCACTGCCCTTGCTGTCAGTTCTTCTTGGACACTCCTGGCCCAGACCTTGTCCTGCTCCAGGCAGTAAGCCTCCTTTGCCTCTGTCTTTCTGGGACCCTGGCCCTATCTCCACTCAGCTCAGGGCACTGAGCCTACCTTGGCTTGGTCTGTCTGGGCCCCTGGCCCTGGTCTCCACCCTGCTCTGAATGCTGAGCCTCCTTTGGCTGTCTCTGACTGGGTCTCCTGGCCCTGCTTGGCTACCGCCCAAGCTAGGCTACCATCTTCTTTTGCTGACATTTAATTTTGGGCCAAAGCCCACTCCAAGTCCTGGGTCACTAGCCCCTGGTGGACTCAAGACACCTGCATGCCCAGAGGCACTACTGGGACCGGCACCAACCCCTGATCATCCCAAACCCAAAGCACCGGAATAAACTGTAACAAAGGAATAGGCACACTGGCTAGAACATAAACTAAACCTATGCTGAGTCCAAACATCAACAGCACTTACAGTCAGAGCAGATATACCTCCCCTTGCCCTGGGTTATATAACCCGATAGCAAGTCTTCAGCACCTTACTAGCATTCCTAGGGGATTCCAGGAGTCAGCCGAGCCCCTCCCACCAATTCATGGACAGGAGCTTCCCACTCTGCAGCTTCCTGGGCCAGTCCCCCTGACTTAGCCCAGGCCCTAAGCTTATACACTGCCTGAGCCCTGACCCAGGTGGGGCTGCAGTTGAGCAGAGGTTTCTGGTTCAGGCCTGAAGGCTGGCTGTCATGGCAGCTTATGACTGCTGCTCTAGCAGCCACCCTGCTGCACAAGCTAGGCTCTGCCATCCTGGCCTATTTCCTTAGCTGGCCTATTCCTGGCCTATTCCCTGCAGCCATCTCCCCTCAGACAGGATTCTCCTAACTGGCCGCAGGTGGACCCTTTCAACCTAATGGGCAGCTCCCTGCCTAGGCAGCACTGTTTCTTTGCTGCCTTCCTTTTACTGCTAACCCCTATTCGAGGCCCTATCTTTTTCTCATTAAAGTAACAGGAACCCGAGGTTCCCTGTTACAGGCTCATCTTTAGTCTGTAGATAACAACCAAAAAGTGAGAGCAGAGCATTGAAGTTTGGACGGTGCAACCATTAACGTGAGTCACGATGGGCATATCTGTCCTGCACGCTACTCCAAAGCAAAAAACATTGAAAAATAATGAGACAACAAAGCAGCTGGAATGAAACAAAGAGATTTGAAAGTATTTTCTCAAGCAAATATGATCACTTTGCCCGTGTCTATTACATAATTATATTTATTTGTCCTTCTGAAACTATAAAACGTGAAGTCACACTAGTCAGGAATGATATAAGTGCAGCTATGCCTATGTTTTATTATGAGTATTTCCCATACTTCTGGCCTTAACTGGTTGTGCCCTTTCTGCTACATGTGTCAGGGTATTTTTAAGCCTCCCTCAGAACAGCTGGGTGTTGGCTACAGCCAAGGCTGAGAAATTTGACCGGGCTGTGCCAATGCTTCTGCTAGGACCAAAGCCAGACGGTCCTGGCTAGAGGCTCTTGCCCCTCCACTCAGGGTCAGACCGATCACCATATTTAGGGCCAGGAAGAAATTTTATCATATGGTCAGATATGTAAGGGCAGTGTGGGGTTTGCCTTTCTCTGTGGTGGGGGGCATGGCCCTTTATCCAGGATCTCCTAAGCATATATTAACACTTCATAGAAGCAGGAGATTGGTTGCTGTGGTTCCCCTGCTTTACCTATGGCAGGTTTGGGTGTTGTGCCTTGTGTTGTGCCAGGGTTGGTGGTAGTCTTGTGTAGAGTTTAGATCATGGTTTGTATGGGATGGTTTGGATAGGAATAATCCAGGCAGACAGTTGGACCAGATGACCTCTAGAGGTCCCTTCCATCCTGACTTCCCTATGATTCTATGAATATGATTTGAATCGGTTCAAACAAACCAAAACTCATGTATGTGCAACCATCAAAACGTTCTTCTTCTCTGAAAAATGTGAAAACAGAAGTGGTAATGATTACCAATTCAAACCTTTTAACTTTCAATCCTGCAGTATATTTTGATATTGCATCCTTTTCATCCTGGTAAAAAATGAAAACTCAAATATTTTCTTCAAAAACTAAAATATTTTCAAGGTTTTGGCATCAGTCACTGTGACGGAGACAGCTACAACCGATCTTTACCTGCCTGCCTGGGGCAGGGTAGGTTAGTGGTGCAGTACAAGTAAAGATGCAAACCAGCTGCAAACTGGCCAACTTTGTCATTCATTTCATCCCTGCCCTTACAAACCCGTACTGAGTGCTGAGAACCCAGACTCCTGATGCCCTGCTTGCAACACTCAAGTCTTTGGCAAACAGTAAAACAAAAAACTCCATACATACATCCACCAACACCGTGCTAATGAAATACATGCTTCAAGAGGACATGGCATCTAATGACTTCTTGTGCCCCTAAGGATCCAGCTTCACAAAGGAACATGGTATGGAGATAGACAAGTGAGCACTCATGGAGGATTTCCTCGAGGCATGAAGAAGGGTGAGGCATAGAGGCACAAACTGTCATAATGTTCAAGCACAATCAGCAATCACCCTCCATGAGTTGCAGCCAATTAACAATAGCCAGCTGAGTGAAGTAACAACTCAATACAACAACTCGTGAAATCTTTTGTACGACTTAAGACCTCTGGCTGATATCATTGTATTATAAACTGTATTTGTTTCCAGCCACCTCCCTTGCTCAGGCTTCTGACACACCTCCAGGGCTAGGGTGAAGAGCAAGTCATTCAATTTTAAAGGTAGTCTGTTACCTTGAAAATAGTTTAGGGGGAAAAAGAAAACTCCAGCCCAGGGAAACCAAAACTGGTTTGCCAAAAGGTGGAGCTTGAGGAGTGGAAAGCTGCCAAACACCTACCGAGATTTTGGTGGCAGGGCCATAGATAAATTCTCTCTTAGAGCCACACAAGGAGTTTTGGACAGCACTTAAGAGGTCTTGGACAAGAGAGGGGAAGTGATGGGCAGGAGTTGAACCCTGAGAGCAGGTAAGGTCAGGGGAGACAAAAAGTGAATGGTACATAAGGGGTCAAAAGGAGAGAGGTGACCAGAGCCACAATAACGCTGCTACCACCACCGGCACCCCACCTAAATTCTGGACCCAGGAAAATCACTCTCTCATGTATAATGTGCACTCCAATATTCACTACCTGATTTTTGGAGGGGAGGTATGGGTTATATGTAAGAAAGCATGGTACTTATCCTATAGAAATCTGTTTCAGATTCAAAACATCACTACATGTGAAACCTCTGCTCTGCTCTTTACAGAAAGATTATTTGCATGCATCTTAGCACAGACCAAGTCACAAGAGTATGTTTCCATGTTTCCTTTTAACCATCAGGAATGTTCCCAGATCATTACTATGTCAGCATTATACACATCGTGTTTGTGCTGTGCAATGGTAACAATCAACCTTTGGGCTACTGTTTTCTTGCATATTTTTTATTTTAAGGCTCTGAGCAGTTCTTTAGGACTAAAAACATTCAAGCCTTTCCTCTTCGTCTCTCATTTCCTAGCTGTTTAAAAAAAAAAAAGTTTGCTTGCTTGCACAAATGGCACTGCCCAAAATCATCTATGTAACCAGGGGTTTCAATCAATCAGCTGGCGGAAGATTTACTTCTCTGTGAAGAAGGCAGCAAAGAACCACAGCACCTATTGCATTTCAGACTCCGTGCACAATGGCAGTCTTTAGGCATCACTGATGCTATGAATTTCAAATCATCTGTTACCCTAACCTGTCTCCAAATGAGACTTTCAAGGAACATCTGGGTTCTGTCCATTGACCCCTGTGCTCCCTGGCTCTTCTCCTAACACCCTGCAGTCCAAGGTTCACATGCATGCGGCACCCTCCTTGTTAATGTTTTCCCAAGACAGGCTAGGGAGCACAAACATCTCTACTGTGCAATTTAAGTTCCAGCAGGAACCTGGCTGTATTTCATGCGATCAAGAAGACTCCAAATAAAATTTCTTCAGGATCGTCAGACGAAACTGGGAAATGGCTTCTGCAGCTGTGTTACCCCAGCCTCGCCATGAGGCAGAGACGATGAAATAACCATCGTTAGGGAGCTGGTCAAACACCTGAGATCCCCCTTAGAGTTGGGACCTCAGAAAATGATGGGATTCCTCAGAAGCGCTTGTGGAAAAATAATAGGCTAATTCATCTGTTGCAAAGGACTGCAATTATTGCTATATAACTATTGCAGCTATTCTATTACAATTCAGAAAGACCACAAGAGTATTTTTGACACTATGAACTCCTGCTTGAAACATCTAGGTTTACCTGGTCCATCATGTGCAGGTGTCTGTGCACCTGACAGTGCTTATCACTGCCTTATCTGATCCGTATTTATTTTCAAGGGTGTGGCAAAAAGAACCCCTGTGTCTCCAGGACTCCCACCCACCTCAAATTAGAAACTGAGGAAGGACTTACATTTTCAATCCGAAGAACTGGAACCTGTGAAATAACAGCCAACTGAAAACTGAGCAATGGAAGAGAAGGTGTAAGGCTTCCTTCCCTATATGCCTTGCTCCTGCATTGCTGCTGATTCTGTTAGAAGGGAACCTATTATAAGAAACTCCTGGATTTAACATGTCTCATCATGACACTTTGTTCCAGTTGCTTAAACTTTACAGTAAACTTTCACCACTCAGATGAAGTTTCCTGTGCCAGATGTTTTGGCAGCTGTCCCCAACCCCACACAAATTCCTCCAAGCACAGCCAAGTTAATAGTCTCTGAAAATCTCTGTTTGCATAGTAATGCCAACTCTGGTGAACAAGTTGTGAGACTCCCAATTTCCAACTCAAATGAAGTCTGGCTCGTTATCTCTGGATAGAGTGATCAGATCTCAGGGTTTTTTCTTCTGGTGTGTGTAGAACAGCACTGTGCCGGTAAGTCTGTGGAGGGGAATGGGTGGGGGAGAGAGGGAAGGAGTGGGGGGCAGATTGAGGCCCCCCACAGTGAGGGAAGGAGTGGAGCAGGGGCTGGGGTGAATGGGGCCACAGGGCCAGAGCATGTTGTGAGACAGAGCCACGGGCAGCTCATCCAGGGGCACTGGGTGGGGCACAGCTCCCTGCTGCTGCACGCACCCCCGGGGATGCATATGGGGGACACATGGCCCCCTGATTTGTGCTCAGGGCAGAGTCAGGCTGCCCACTGCATGCTTGGGGCTCTGTGCCCTGCTGCCTTTGTCCTGGGAGTTGCGTGCTGGCCGCGTCATGTGTCCCCTGCCTGCTCAGTGGCATTGCACAGCTGACCAAAGTTGCATAGAGGGGGAGATCACCTCTCTGGACCAGCTTGAGATGCACCTGGTGCACGACAAAGTCTGGCTGGCCGTGCTGGCTGTGGTCTGGCATTGGCGACTCATGTTCATCTTGGAGTCAATAAAGACTCCAAGATCCCTTTCCGCCTCTGTGCTTTCAAGAGGGGAGCTCCCAGCCTGTATGTGTGCTGTGGATTCCCTCTCCCAAGGTGCAGCACCCTGCATTTGTCTACGTTGAACCCCATCCTATTCTCGTCTGCCCACTTTTG
>NW_005841874.1:306317-322413 GCF_000455745.1 Alligator sinensis
ACCCGTCCACCACTACTCTCTGGGTGCGCCCCATCAGCCAATTTTTTACCCATCCAACTGTGCAGGCATAAATGCTGCAGTCACTGAATTTATTGATGAGGATTCATAGATTCATATGAATCTATATGGGGTGAGAGACAGTGTCAAAGGCCTTCTTAAAGTCTAGAAAGACTATGTCCACAGTGACACCATCATCTAAGGCTTTAGTTACTTGGTCGTAAAAGGCAATCAGGTTGGTCAGGCAGGACCTGCCTTTGGTGAACCCATGCTGGTTGCCCCTGAGCATGATCTCCCCTGCAGGCCACCACAGATGTGCTTGTGGATGATCCTCTCCAAGAGCTTCCCGAGCACCGAGGTGAGGCTTATAGGCCTATAATTACTTGGGTCCTCCTGCCTCCCCTTCTTAAAAATAGGGACCACATTAGCCAGTTTCCAATCCTCCGGCACCTGGCCAGATGACCACAAATGCTCATACATCATCCTCCCCTAATCAGGGTTTAGTGAGCAGCTGAATGCTCTGCTGCTTTTCTGCCATTGATTCAATGATGCAATCCTAGGATAACCGTTCAGATGCACATATTGATGTTACAGGACGAACTGTTAATACTCCCTGTCCTGTGAGCCTTTTTAGGATTTATCCTGGGACTCAATCTAGCTTAGTGCATCTCCAAGGTACAGCTAAATTCAATAGGGTCCGCCATTTTTTGACTGAACTAACCTTCCTGTGAGTTCTGTATAGTTCACACTTAGATCGATCCAGCTAAGGAACAAAGTGTAAGATCTGCATGTAGGTGAACTAAGTTAGACTGGGTGGCCATTTTTAACGTGCTTTAACCTCCCCCTAAGCTCCCCAAATATCTGTACGTACCCAAGTTTCCATTTTTGTCCAGAAAATGGTTTGAGTTGAACGTTTGCTCAGGATCCAAAAGAATAGTCTGTATTTGGTAAAACAATTGTTCCCTCCAAAGAAGTAGGAGTGGTCTCAGTTTTATTTCATAATTCTATCCTTTGTATGGGTCAATAAAGGCCGCATTTTGAATCATAATGTATTGAAATAAACAGTGTACCTTCACACGTAGAGCTGTTGGAAATTCTTCATCTGAAACATTTGCTTGCACTAAATAAGGGCTTGCTCTGAAATCACCAACTTTTCCCAACTTTTCTGAAGATTCATGTTTTTAGTTATTCCTTTCTCTCCCTCTTTTTTCTTTCTTTTCTGCCACTGGATTCAGTAAAATGAATAAGGTCCAGGGCAGTGATTCTCAACTAGGGTTGCCACTCCAGGGCAACTAGGGACACTCTAGGGTGCCACAAGATGCATCTAAGGATGCTGTGAAATATTAGCACTGTTAGATAGGTGTACCAGGGGGCAGGGAATGAGAGAGAGAGCCCTGAAACTTAGCCGTGAAAGCAAACCCACACCCCAGGTTACTGTGGGAACTAACAGGCTGGAGGGAGGAGGCGGTAAAGAGACAGAGCACTATAGTTACCCCAGTGAAGCGGAACATATTTCCTATTGTTGTGCAAGTTGAGGCAGTCTGATTTTATGTAATTACCCAGAGGAGGGGGAGGGAGAGACTGGAAAAGGGGTGAGGAGGTCCCTGCAAGAGCCAGGGTGGGGCTTGGATACAAAGGGAGAATGCAACAGAGCGTGGAGGAATATGGAGGAAAAGGGCTCGACAAGGCTCAGCTGGGCAACAAAGCCAGAGAGAGCAGTAAGCAGGCTCCCTTCTCAGTTAACATCTACTAGGAATTATATCACATGGTGAGCACTTGGAAGGAGGTGAACTTTGTGCAAGATGAACTCCGGACCAGGAAGGGAGTGCGGAGTGGCACCCATCCTGTGACAGTGTGCAAACACCTACACATAATTCACATTTAAAACAGAAATCCACAGTATCAAAAACATGTTGACCTCTCGTAATCTGAGTTCTTTGCAAAAGAAGAATCATGCTATTATTTTTCTGTAGTCACAAAACTGATGAGAGTAAGCGCTGACATTTTCCAAGGGATGCATTGAATCTAAAGAGGTGCGAGGATTCAGCCGCCATGTTGGTGGCCGGGCCTGCACATAGGCTCCTGTAGGGCAGCCAGGAGGTCAGCTGGGCAGGGATGCAGGTTACCAAAGCATCAGGTCAGGGTCTGGATCAGCGGAGTGGAGATCTGAAAGACGAAATCTGGGGTGCCAGCCGAGGTCAGAAGCTGTGAGAATCAGAGGTGGGGGCAGAGTCCCAGGGAAGATCCAAGAGAAGGGTCAGGAAAACCAAAACTGAGTCAGAAGCAAGGAGAACCAGAGATAGCTGTGAATGAGCAGCTTCCCGGGCTAAGAGCTTTAGGAACCACCCAAAATTACCCTGCAACAAGGCCCCGAGGCTATTGTTAAGGCATGTCAGTTTGAGGCTGCAGGTGTGCTTCAAAGGACTGAGCAGTGCTCTCAGCAGGCAATCCAGCCAGAGAATGGGGCCGTCGCATTAGCCAGGGATCAAGGTCAGGTGTGGAAGCTCAAGAGTTTGGCTGGGTTGGGCCTGACAGGCCAGAGGCCCTGACCTGAGGGGTGCCGGGAGTCCAAAGAGGTTGACAACCATTGGTCTTGGGTTTTACTTAGTAACTTCCTTAGTTCTGTTTTGAAAAATTCTCCAAACTGTCTCCAAAAATTCTCTGGCAGGACCAGAGTTTAAAGAGTTTCCTTGTCTTTGGTCTTTCTGGAACTTTGAAAAATTTGGAAAAGTTTTGAAATGCTCCAAACTAGTGATGGGAAAAATGAAAAGAAAGATAAATGAAGAACAAAAAGGGGGAGAGGAAAAACAATTCCTACACAATTCATTTTACCACAGTCTCTGAAGAAAAGCAAAAAAGGAGACACACATCACTAGGAGCAGATCAGAACACACTGGGCACATCTACACATGCGCTTTCCCGCACAGCAGCCTATTCTACTGCGCATTAAAGCATCACATCAAAACAGTGCTAATATGCGGATACACAGTAGACTAAAAAGGCATCGCTAAAAAGGCATTTGGTTTTGCTACTGCACGTTAGGGCAGCCAAACACACCTTTATGTAGAACCTCATAACAGAGGTCCTAAATACACAGTAGCAAAAGCACTTTAATGAATGTGTAGGCATGCCCACTGGAAATTAATGGGGGTATTTTCTACTGGCACTCCCAAACTTCCCACTGGCACAGGCCAAAATGCAGAACTGTTAACGCTTATAATGTTCAACCTTCAAAGACAATGATTCCTGCTGGGTTGTGTCACTGTTTGCAGGATAAGGACATTCATTCCCTCATTTAAAAAAACCCACTTCAGTGCATCCTTATGCAGGAGAACATTTAAGCCCATGTCTACCTAGCCTTAAACACGTACCTAAGGGATGAAAGAGCTGCATCACTCTCAAAGGATAGTGATACAAGGCATCACAATGCAACTATGATGTCTGCTTGATTCTGTATTGATACAAGTATAGCAAACAGATTCCAACTTTGACCCTAACCTTATTCTGGGTCAAAATTAGGGTGATTGAGCTAACTCGTATTGCTAGAGGTAACACTTAGATCGTTACAGCTGTTGCATGCTACTGATCAACTGCTACCCCTCCTCTTTTGCAACCACTAAAATATATGAGTGTTTATATCCTAAGTAGAAGTCAGGGCAGATTTGCACCCTACAGACTAACTAAATCAGAGATTCATAAGCTTTCGAAAGTAATGTCTGGCTTCATGAGATGCTGTGCAGAGACCGCAGGAAGCAGAGCTTCTAAACAGAAAGCAGCAATTACAACAGCAAAGGCAGAGTTGGGAAAGAAGAAAGGAGGAGGTAGGTGGGTGGGGGAGAGAAAAACAGCAGTTAACTGATTTCAATTGAACTCCAGTATTCTTATGTTAAGTATGCTTTTACCATATTTTCTCATGTATAGCATGCGCCTTTCCCTCCAAAATCAGACCCACAACATTAGGGTACGTGTTTTAAGCAGGAAGCTGTTTTCTTTGTTGGAAAAACACCAAAATGGAGACCCTGGACATGCCACGAAGCTCCTAAGATGTGTGTCAAGACAGTGGAGTCCTGTGTTAATCCTCTCCAGCAATAGCTATTGACTGAGCATTGCAGCTTGTGTCTGAAGTAGCAAGTGAGCTGCTGGTAGTATCTCGATGAGGTTTGTGAAACACCGCTTCATTTATAGGATCTTATTAAAACAAACAACAAACAACTACTTGCAGGCTTGCCACTGCCCTTGCAAGGGTGTTAGGACCTTACCTGGTGTGACCAAGTTAAATCCTCCTGAAAGCACAGAGTGCCCAGGAAGACTGTCCGGGGAGGCAGCTGGCACCAGAAGCTTGCTGGTGCCGCATCTCCTGGACTAGGTCACAGTCAGCCGTGACCCAGGAAATATTTTTATTTTCTAAATTCTGGCTTCCCAAAACAAGACGTGTGTTTTATTCAGGGGTGTGTGTATGGAAGAGGACATGGTATGTTCTTCAGTGAGTAGGGATGGTCTTCTGAATCAGGGCCTCAGTGAGAAATTAAAAAAAAAAAACGAATTTAAGAAAGACATCACAGTACATTTGGGAGTGAATTGATGCAGCTTCCTAGTACAATACACGTTTTCTAATATTAGAGGGAAGAGGAGCATGTCCAAGCAGCTCATGGCTCTGTACCTTTTGAATTGGAAATCCCAGCAGATCTGCGTTCCTCTGACTTGTCCCAGGAAGTCCAATTAAGACAATTCTGCTGTAACGCAGCATCTCATGAATCACAGCGTTTGTGTAGGGCAGTTTCTTGCAATCTTCATAGCAGATTACATGGAAGGGACTCAGCACAGTATCCAACTCCTACTGGACTTCCTCTGAGAAGAAATATTCAGGTTGAAATATATCCTGGATTCTGCACTTTGTATACTTATCACTTGCCACTTTCAGTTCCCTTTGATTTGTTTTAGTGTTAACAATAAAATACATAAAGAAAAGAAATCTTTGTTTATAAAACTACGAAAACAAATTAGAGCAATCTAGTCCATCTCCTTTACTAATGCTTTCTTTCCTTCAGGGTGACCATCCCATCCCTAATAGGGCAGGACAGTCCCACAATGGGAACCTCAAGTCCCAATCCTGGCCTGCACGACTGGGACAGCATTTGTTCCAGATCTGCAGAGTCTACAGGGATCAGGAAATGGCAGGGTTCCTCTTGCAGGCGGGCAGCGTTCCAGCCTGCAAGAGGCTGCTGGGAGCAGGATGCAGGAGGCACCATGCGCATGTGTGTGCCCGCACACATTGCACATGGCTGGCAACACAGCCAGGCAGTGTGGAGAGCAGCTACTGCAAGTAAGTCTGTGCACAGAGGGGGTATAGGTGGTGAGACAGGAGACAAACTGAGGCCCCAAAAATGAGGGAGGGAGTGGGGCAGGGTGCTCTGTCCACCCAAGGCAGTGCATGGGACTGGGGCAGGGAGCAGTACGGAGCTGCAGGCGGCTTCCCAGGGGGCAGGTGCTCCCCCACCCCCAGATTTGTATGTGGGGCAGGGCTGGATGCACGCTCTTCACTGTGGACTCGGGGCTCCCTGCCCCGCTACCGCGAGCCCAGGGGCCCCACGCTGGCTGCACCACCATGGCGAGGCACCCCCTGCCCACCCAGCAACAGCAGGGGCAGCGGTGGCATGAAGCTGTGCCCCCTGTTGCTGCTGGGCAGGCAGGGGGTGCACGGCTGGTGTGGGGCTGCCAAGGGAAAGTCAGCAGGGTGGGGAGCCCTGATCCTGCAGCAGGCAGCCCACATCCAGCCCCCACTTTGCTCAGCTCTCCGGCTGTGGTGGCGGCAGCGGGGCAGAAAGGTGGGCAAGTGTCCTGCCTTCTAGGCCTGTGCGAGTCGGCAGCGATCTGATCCAGCTTTGGATCCGGCCGCTTCGGATGGCCGCGATCTGATCCGGAGCTCCCGTCTGGGTTTCTGCCTCGATCCGGCCATATAATTTAATGGCTGTAAATTATAACATTAACAGCCAAACTTTTCAGTGATCTTCCTCTTTCTCCATTTCAAATAATAAAAAAAGCTGTTTTCCTCACATAATAATAGAAACTGTTTCCAAATGCAATTATATCATCAGTGGCTCCAATTAGCCGGTGGAAGTTTTCATCCTCTATGGAGAAGCGACATCCAAAAGCCACAGCAGAGATCACATGCATGACAGCACGGCCCAGGGGCAGGGAAGGGTCCAGAGATCTTCCTGCAAACAGTGATTAACATTGGCTATTAATGCTTTTTGTTACGACTTCTCCCTATAGTGAGGAAGAAAAGATTAAATCTTACAGACGTTTCCCTCACAGCCACCTAGATTACTGGAAGGAAACTACAAGTCTACAAAAGAAAAAAACCCCAGAAATAACCAAATTTCAGCCACCCGAAGTGCCGTTTGCTCAGCAAAGAGTAGGAGGAGGAAAAGGAGCAATAACACCCTGCTCTTATACAGTCTTCATCAATAGATCTATGTCCGAGAAAACCAGGGGAAGGAAGCCTGAGCTGAGGTAGCTGTGGTCTCCTCTCCAGAAGCCATCAATAGCCTAATCGTTAATAAGGCAACACATCGCAGCTGTCTTTTCTCCCTGCCTACAAGCCTTCTACCAGAACAACTACACAGTTGTGGCTCTGAATATCGACACGTCCCATGCATTACACACACAATCTGGCCAACCTTCCTGCTCTCTTACGAAAAGAGGTTCAAAAGCATCCCTGGAAAATCAAGCACTCTTTTGAAGAAGTGCACTGTGAACTGGGCGCAGTACACCCCTTCCTGCCCACTGCTTTCATTGCCCATCCTGGTTATGCAGCCAGAACTTCATTGCTCTTTTCCCCACCTTGTCTTGGCACTTCTTATTAAGGAGATCCCTTATATGTTTTGTTCACTAAAGGCTATCTTTCTAACAACCAGCTGGGTCCTCACTCCCTATTTAGCTGTGATACCCCATTGTGCCCTCTCCCCCCCTCTCCCCCCACCCCACAGCCCATGGAAAGTAAAAATGCAGACCCACAAGCACGCCCTCCCTCCCAGCCCCTGGTTACTGAACCTGACTGAACTCATGTTTAGGAGAGAAAGGAAAAAAGAAAATACTCATTCTATTTATCTACTGCAGGGTAAAGGCTGCTGTCAGATATTGGCTAGGAGCTCCTATATTTGTCGCAGAGCAGCATAGGATTTCCAAAAAATAAAAACAAAAGGTTAGGGACCACAGAGCCTCAGTTCTAGGTTTCAAAGCCTGAGGTTTTATAAGCAGCTCTTCTGCAAGAAAATCCTCAACTAGACATCAAAATACTGGCTCTAGCATATTAAATGCTCAGCTCTGCCCATTGTCTCGCATTTCATTCCACGTAATCTATGAAGAACCCCAGAACTCGGGATGGTCCATTGTGGAGCAGGAGGCAGCGCTGCTCTCACTGGCCCACAGCCTGGTTCACATGGGGGGAACGTGAGAGGAGTCAAAAAACACCTTGCCAGGGACGAACCTTTCATGCTGTCCAAGTGCTCCACCTCGTGGCAGGCCTCCTCCTGTATTCGGTGCTCCTTCCCCGTTCCCAGTTTCTGCAGGATCATGATTTACGAATCAAAAACGTCTCTGCTGCTTCCAGGCTCGACCATTGGGAACGTAATACCTGTGGCCATGAAGAACAATGTGCATGTCACACTAATATCTCTGCAAGGCTAAATCCTGCACACAACAAGCGTTACAACAACTATATATTTTTCTGTCATAAGGAATTAGTCCACAAAGGACAGGCTGCATTGAATTCACTTAACTTCAATCTTCCTTTGATACAGAGAAGACACGGGCAGAAATCACGCCAGAGAAATCCCCCATTAAGGAGGTTTTATCTCTTTAAAGCAGGGGTCTAAAACCTCCAGGCAGTTGGGGTTACTCACCACTAGTACATGGTTTTCTGCCCATGCTGCCCCACCAGACTGGTGTGTCTGATCATGGGGCTGCTGAATCTCCTTGGGCAGGAGCTGGTAGTCACAGGGAGCACAGCCCCCCGGCACCCGACTTGCTACAGATCACAAGTACAAAGGGGCTGCTCAATCTCCTTGGTCACAGGGAGCACAGCCCTCCGGCACCCGACTTGCTACAGATCACAAGTACAAAGCATGGGGGCAACTCGCAACGTTGGTGCCCTGGGCAGAGAGGCTGTTGAGCGCTGTAGAACGGGGGAGCCAAGACCACCCGATGCTGCTGGTGCCCTGCACGCCCTGCCCCAGCTACACTGCGCTCCTGGCATGAAGAAGCCCCTCTCCTCTGGACCCCCGGCTCCTCCCAACCTGCAGCAGCTCCTTTACAGCTGGGCTTTGTCAGAGCGGAGGGACGCTCTGGGTGGCTCTGGGCACAATGTACATCCACAGAATAATGGTGCCCAGGCAAGTGCCCCCAGCTTTCACAACGTGGCCTCCACAGAGCTCACCCTCACCTGCTGCTGCCATGCACCCCCTCGGGAAGGCAGGCTGGCGAGCCCCAGAGTCTCTCATGTTCTGCCCTCCCACACCTCCTCCTTGCTCTGCAGAAGGGGCAGGGGATGGGGGAGGACCCTGGGGGCTGAGGGAGGACATGAGAGCAGGACGTGCCAGCAACAGGGAAGGGTTGGGGGACATGACTTACGAGGTCATGTCCTCATAAGGACATGAGGGAACTGGACTAATTAAGCCTAGAGAAAAGGGAACAGAGGGGTCTTAATAGCAGCCTTGAACTACCTGAAGGGGGGTTCGAAGGAGGATGGAGCTGAACTGTTCTCAGTGGGGGCAGATGAGAGAACAAGGAGCAATGGGTTCAAGTTGCAGCAAGAGAAGTTTAGGTTAGCTAATAGGAAAAATTCTCACTAGGAGAGTGGTAAAACACTGGAACAGGTTACCCAGAGGTGGTGGCATCTCTATATTTGGAGGTTTTGAAGACCTGCGTAGACAAAGCCTTGGCTGGGATGGTCTAGTTGGGGCTGGTCCTGCTCTGAGCAGAGGTTGGACTAGATGGGACCTCCTGAGCTCCCTCCCAACCTCATTTTCTGTGATTCTAAGGCAGGGAACATGTGGGCAGGAAAGGAGGAGGCCAGGAAAAGCAGGTGAACAGAGGGAAAAGTGGTGCAGAAGAAGGCAGCACTGCCAACTCTTCCATCACTATTCTCATGGTCCGGGGGGCGGCGGGCAGGGTTTTACTTCAGGAGGAAAAGCCTCTATCTTGCACATTTCCCCTCCCTCAAGCTGAGATGAGGCCCGCAAGGTGGCTGCCACCGTCCATGGGCCTGAGTCCAAGTGGCTGCCCTTAGCAAAGCTGGCCACGGGGAGACTGAGGCCATGCCCAAAAAGAAAATGATTGCCCCTCCATGGTTCAGGGACTAGGCAGGACGCTGCTCAGACATGGACTGCGAAGGGCTTCACAGACCCGCTCAGGGGAGAGAAGGGTCCCGGGAGACCGAGGGTGTGGAGCAGGGGCGAGCAGCATGTGTGCAGAGGCCAGCAATGGAGACGTGGGAGACAGGATGCAAGTTCCCATCCAAGGGGCAAGGAAGGCTGCGCGGAGCAGCCGGGGGAAGTTTGCGTGGGGAGTTCTCAAAGCTGATCACGAGTCACGGCGCTGGGCTCCTGCAGGAGGAGCTCTCGGCACACGGAGGCACCTCCATTGCTGTGAGCTGTAGGGCTGGGCTGGCAGGTTCAGGGCTGGGCGAGCTCCACCCCAGAGCCAGCAGCAACCTCCTTGCTGCCTCCTGCGCTGTGACCCCTCTGCACCCGGGGGTCAGGGCAAGGGGGCAAGTCCCAGGGCAGCAGGACAGAAAGATGAATAAATAAAATAGATTATATTGAGCTACTGGAGCAATTATTTGCAAGTATGTTCATTATAAAAATGCCATTTACTGTAATTATTGGATGTTTTGCATGCGTATGTGGTTCCTGGATATTATACAAAACAATGAGAAGGGTTTAAAAATATTTTTAATGTTCTGAGTGTATGACACTTCATTTTTTTAAATTAATATTCAAGGAGTCTAAATATAATGATCTAACTCTGCTAAGTTTGGGGCAGGTCTGGGATTTAGCAAAGATTGGTGCAGCACACGGTCCCTCAGACCAGTGGTTCCCAACCCGTGTGTGGTGACACAGAAGTGTGCCATCAAAAATGAACAGGCATGCAAAATTTTTCTGTGGCAGTGAGCTCCAATGAGCTACAACACGTATGAGGATGGGGAATGCCTTAACAGGTGTGCCGTGGAAATTTTTTATTAATGTAAGTGTGCCTTGGGCTGGAAAAGGTTGGGAAATACTGCCTCAGACCATGATGGAGAATGGGGGCGAGACATAGCTGGAGTCCCTGGCCCAACAGGGGACACTGGAAGGCAGGGCAGGAAATAGCTGCAGGAAGAAGAAACCTGCCTGCAGCTGCTGCTGCTGTCCCCAGTCAAGCCCAGCACCCTGCACAGCTGCAGCCCACGGCTGGAGCAGGGCAGGCTGGCTCTGGAGCTCCCTCACCCCCACGTGCATGGATCTCCCCTTCCTGTGCCTGCTTTCTGCACTGCCACTCTGTGCCCTATTCATATCTGGGGGCTGCAGGGGGAGGCTACATGGGGTCCCAGGCTCCAGAGACAGTGGCAGCAGAAGTGGGGGTGGAACCGCACTTCTGCACCTGCTGCGGGTCCATCTCTGCTGAATTCATGTAGAGAAAGCTTCGATTCAGTTAGGGTTTTCCAGCAGTTAATAAGATGACTAACGCTCATGACATTCGTATATGTAAAAAAATCCTTGTAACTCAAAAACATCTTTAGTGAAAAATAATATAGCTAAGTTGCTACATGGGAGGAAGGGACCACTTGGTGTTTCTTTGATGATTATTCTGCATTTTCCAGTGGTATTTTATAGCTGAGATACAGGAAAGTAATATGGGGATCAAATAAAAAACTGGGGAAGGGGGCAAGACAGTAACAGGATATGCAGGGTAATTACCCTTCGCTTCTCTAACGGCAGGAAGTAGAGTCTTTATTCTGAATGGGAAGGGACCTCCTGACTCATCAAGTCATTCCCATGCCACCATAAAATAAGGGATTTTTTTATTCCTTGTATTGCTCCTTGTACTCCCTTTTGAGCATCCAGTGAGAAGCACGAGTTAAAGCTTGACTTTTCAATCTAAAACTATCACATATATACACACACTGGTAGAGAGGTATGAGAGAAATACAAGTCAAAACAGACATTTTAAAAACCATCATTAAAAAAAAGGCCCATGATTTCACAGTTTCCTATTTCTTGAAGTTGGCAACCCTTCCTTTCCTTTTTTGTGTCCTTGTGGCAAGGTCGCTAGCAAAATTCAAGATTCATTGGACTCTGGCAGAGCCACACCATAAGGACTTCTGCTGTGGCCTCAAACTTGTGACCTCTGTGCTGTTAACTGTGTGCCTTAGTGCCTGCCCCACCCTGCCCCTATTAGCGATACTGAAAATGTGAAGGAGCATGAAAGGAGAAAATAAGTAGGACACAAGTCAAAATGAGATGGGGAAAGAGAAAAGATGCTGATGATGGGGAAAGCAAGTGAAGTACGCCAGAATGGCAGCTCCCCACAATCCAAGGGACAGGAGAGAGTAAGGGGAGCTCCTCCTTGGAGCAGGTATGGCAAAGGCCTGCATTTCTGTACATGAATTCTAGGATGAATTTTCCATGTGAAAGTTTGTACAAAAACTGGGTGCTGGCAGCGCTCCATTCCCAGACCAGGGGCAGATGCAGACTTGTGTACAACTCAGTAGGGAGAAACAACCAGCTTTCACAAACCCCACTGTGCACAATCCTTCTGGAGCATGAGCACTGCTCCCGCATCCTCCCGGCCAGAACGGTCCCCTTGGACCTCCCAGGATGAGCACAGCCCCGGCAAACCTGAAAGTCACAGCAGCTTCTCCTGCCTGGAAGACCCAGTCTTCAAAGGCAAGTATTAAACAAACTCCAACCCCTGTTTTTAAAAGTCGGCCTTTAAACGACCTTCATTAGACTTTTTAGAAAACAGAATTTTCACCCTGTGGGATTTTCCAGTAGTTCAATATTTTCTTGGACCAAAAGGTGAAATACCAAAAATTTTCAAGGAAAAAAGTTCTGAAAAATTAGACACACAAAGTTTTCACAACATCAAAATTAATTTGGCAGGAAAATGTCAGTTTTGATTTCTTTTTTTTTTCTGGGTGGACAGTGACATTTTCATTTCCATTGAAATGACAAAAACTTCTGTTGTAACAAATCCCCGTATTTCTCCTAGAACGTTTCATTCTGACGAACTGAACGGTTTCATCACTTGTTAACCCCTGGTGTCAGCAATACTAGAGGGGTACTGAGCTATGTGCAGGCTGCAAGAATGAGCCAGCCAAGGAGAAGGGCTGACTGGTCTGAATAGTCAGGGATGGTCATGGTGGAAGAGGAGATTAGGTTGAAGCCTGGGGGAAGAGAGTCCAAACACACAAAACTTTGAAGCAAATGGGAAAGAAACTCTTAGACTGGGCAGCACCTGGTGCAAGGGAGATTTCTGAACAAGGGAGGATGGTGATGTTAAACTGTGAGCAAACAGATAAAACTATTGCATCTTGATATTTATACAGCATCTAAAATATGCAGGAACCACCCGGGTACAGAGGGATCCAACAGATCTGGTGGTCACTAACTATATGCAGCAAGGAAGACCTGACCACATACAAACACTGCAGCTCTGGCAGGGGTCTGGCGGCCTCTGAAACCAGCAACTCGGCAAGGGCCATTACCAAGCTAATAAACTCTTCAACTGCAAAGCAGGGCAGTTAGTCACAGTGTGACTAACTCGTTCAGGGCATGAGCTTTCAGAAGCTAAAGCCTACTTTGTTAGAATCGATGAATGGACTCGCAGAGCAGAGACATTAAACAGAAAGAAGGTTATTTAAATACAAAGAATAGGGGGAGAGGAAAAAATACCTCTTGTATCCCCAATTCTTTGGGGCACTAGCCATTGTTACCTTGAGCAATCAAAACTCACCTCGTGATTTGGCTCCATAAACACTTCAAAGATGTTTCCTCTGAATTTTTCTTCTTGCCCCTACTGAGTTTACAAATTTTATAATTTTCAGCTAGTTCCACTGATATGGCTGGAAAACGGGAAGAGCAAAAGCAAGTTCAATAATTCCATATACCTCTTATGCAGAAAAAACATGACTGTTTCCATTTGTCAATAGGTGACCTCAGCATCTTTCAGCTTCCCTCAGGTCTCTTGCAAAACTCCAGGACAAAGGCAGTCATGGAGTGGGGCATAGAGCTCGGCTACCAGCCAACCCACCGCTGCTCGCTCACTCTTCTCTCCCCTCTGCTCTGTTTCAAGGGAGTCTTAACTCCCGCAGAGCCAGCTCGTTATCTTCCTCAGTGACTCTGTCCTCCAAGACAGGCTTACAATTAGTTTCTGCCTGCCTACACCTGAGCTGCAGCTACAGGCTCTGTCTTCAGCTTATTCTCACCTGATCCTGCATTTGAAACCAACTTTGTACAGTAAACCTCCCCTTGCATCCTCACCAAAGATCCGGATAGTCCTAAAAGTTCATTGGGCCCAACATGGGCCAAGAAAACAATGTTTTACCTGTGAGCTGCCTGCCATTTCCCCTTTTGACCATTCAAGGCATCTGACCTGGAGCAGCCCCATGTACTCTGAGTGGGACAATATCCTTGAGCAGATGCAGGAGAACAGTATCCCCTCCCTCCCAGTTTGCTGACAGCACACTGTAAGAAGGGGAAATGAATACATAGGAACCCATGACCCCTGCCAGCCCTTTCCCCTTGAGGCTGGAGACAGGGGGAGTTGCTGAAGTTGGGGGCTGGTATAAAGGTGGCAGGGGCTGCTAGGAGCTGCAAAAATCTGCTGAGCAGAATACTGAACGGGAGCCTGCGAGGACGACGGGAGAGCTCGAGCGGTGGTGAACTGCAAGAGCTGGCTGGAAGTAGAGAGGGGCTGGAAAATGCTGCCTGCAAGCAGGTGTCAGGGAGCAGGTGCCCGTGTGAGCCAGAACCGGTATTTCTGGGTGATTCACATTCCCCAATGCCTTTCAAGCTGAATTTTCAGCCTGTAAATGTCAAACACGCATTAGGGAAGGCTGGCGCAGACCAAAAAACATTAAGTAAATGAATATGTTTACCTGTCTTCGCTGAAGCACTTCTAAATTGTCAGAAGTGGTCAGTAACCCAGATTTCACAGGAGCCTACTTCTTGTTCAGGCACCTAAATAGGTGGCTGATCCTTCAAGGGAGCTCGGCGCACTGCCTGCTCTTTTGACAACCTGGACTAATCTGTGCACGTTCAAAAAAAATCTGGCCTAAAGAGCTTTGAAAACATGGCCCATGTGCTAAGTATGGACAAAACTTGTGGCTGCCCCCCCATTCTCCTGCATCGTCCAGAGTCCTCGTTTTAACCAAGAGTCACTTTCTTCACCCCCAGACTTTGGGCAGTCTGAAGGATGGAGCTGGGCTCCCTCCTCTGCAGACCTTACACAGGAACTTGGCTTAAATTATGGAACAACTGGCGACAGATGAGCAGAGTAGATGCATCGACCTTTCTGTATTGCAAACACACACACACACACACACACACACACACACACACACACACACACACAGAGTCCCAAGAGTCCCTTTAGTGGGAAATCTACACACTGGCAGATGTCAAGGTGAAATCCAATCTACATGAAGAACTCTGTAATATGAAAGTTGCTCTTTAAAAACTTATTTCTTTCTCCACATCAGGAGATACAAATGCCCCCTTCGGCATTGTTTCACTCTTGATCAACTCGGGTGTCATCAAGCTATTTGATATTAAATAATTTGATGCATTCTACATTTACAATAACAGATGTCACGACCCTGTTTGACTTTTACATCTACAACGTTTAGAATAAAATTTTCCTTGGCATGTAGAGGCACCTAAGGCTGCCAAAAATTACGTGCGTTTTCTCAGTCATCTTAATAGTCCATTCATAGTAATCTGAAAACACATACCTTTTTGAGGCCCTCATGATCAAATTTAAAGTTGAGCTGCAAGAGGTTTCCAAAGACTGGGAATGGGACTGGTCTTGGAGAAAGTCATCTGCGAGCCCACAGCATCTTCAGAAACTACACAGACACAAGAGATACAAATAGGGTGACAAGGACCTCACTTACTGAAAGCATTTAAATTCAGCTTTACTAGGCAGCTGGGTCTCTGCTATAAATGCATGGACTGGATCTTTCTTTGTTAACATCTTCCCATAAAGATGGTTTTATAGTCAGACTCCCAGTAGGAGGAGAATGTGCACGCATTCCTGAGAAATGTAATACACTGCGGTGTAGCAATGTCTCCACTGTCATCAATCACAGACCTATTTGAAGCCAAAGGTACCAACCTATCATTTAGGTTAAATTAAGGAGGGGGCAGGGAGGGCAATTAAATGCTGCTCAGCGGCAATGGTTTACTTGGAGATCAAAGAGAGGTAGATAAACCTGGAGCAGGACTGGTCTGGAAGAGCAGGCTTGGGGTATGTGGGGTCCTGTATACATGCGCAGCGAGGCTGCTCCAACACACTGTCATTACAGCGCGTGGGAGCAGACTCAATTAATCCCTGCAATGTGGTAATTACCACGCTGCAGCATGTATCCGTGTCCCTGTGCTGCAAAATGGCGGTGGGGTGCTTCAAACTAAAGCTCGCTCAATGATCTTTAGTTCCAAGCACCCCGCTGCCATTTTTCAGTGTGGGGATGCTGATACACATGACGCTGCGGGCACTTTAATTAGCGCGGCTCTCGGAGCTGTGCTAATTAAAACGCTCCCCCCTCCGCCTCCCTGAGCATATCTATGAACGCCCCGTGAGAAAGGACAATGTCTCCTTTGGTTTGTTTCTCCTGGCATTGGGAAGCAGAGCACCGGGCACGCTCTCGGTAAGCAAGCAGGTCAGGGCCACACAAACACGCACGACATCACCGATTTCACATCGTAGTGGAAACAACCTGGCAAAGTCCCAAATACTGGCTAGCCCTTTAAGCCAAGGGGAACTAGTTTTGCATATTGAAGTATATTAAACAGTCCTTCTATGCAAAGAAACGCACTACATATTATATCAGAAATGA
>NW_005841874.1:322423-360816 GCF_000455745.1 Alligator sinensis
CTTTCCCTCATTGGTGTGAGCCTCACAGCCCCACAGTTCGCCACTTGTACCAGATCAACCCAAAGTACTAGACTGTCGGTGAGATTTCAGGAAAATCCAGACGCACGTTTGGATGTGTAAATCTGGCACTAAATGGGGCAGTGAGGACCCTACTGCTTATATGCAGCCACAGTGAACTGCAAAGTCTTTGCCCAGGGAAGATTTGCACCCCTCCGTGAAAAGTAAATTTTCAGGTTCTTTTGCATTAGTTTAGGCTCAGGACACTGCTCGGCTTGGACAGCTAGGAGACTTACAGGAAAGAGCCTGACAGGTGTGCTCAGGTACCTCATTTCAACTACTTAAGACAAGTTCTTCTGGCATGGAAGATGGTGCAAATAATGGCTTAGGGCACTGTGCTTTTTGGAATAAGGTAACTACAATTTTACAGTGGGACTGCAGATATAGGGGGTTTCTCCTAGAGACTGCAGTAGAAAAGAAGGGAGAAGGCAGATGCTGAAGATAAACCAGGGCTGGGGCTGGTAGGGTGGAGCCTGCAATAGAGAAGGATGGAAGTGGGCGAAGCATGAGATGAGCAACAACTACATCAAGGGGAGGAAGGGAAGAAAAGGAAGGGAGGGGAGGGCTGGGAGCAGATGAGAAGCCATTAGTGAGAATGGGCTGGAAATCATGGGAAGGCAAGAATGTCCTGGCTAACAGATGACACTGAAAGAGCCTAGATGTTCAAACAGAAGGAGCTTAGCAAGAGAGACCTGAGAAAGAAAAGTGCTTGGGAAGACCCTAAGTAGTGACAGGGAGGCTTGAGCACCAGGTCTGCAAATTGAATGAAGAGGAGAAGGCAAGGAAACATGCTGGCCAGGTCCTGTTCCTGGAGGCTGAAATTACTGTGGATGACTATGGGAGACCGAGAGGAGGATCTGAGAGCCAGGAGGTGAAATCACAGAAGGCTCAATGGGGAGGAGCTGGATGGACAGGAGATAATGGCAATGGGGACGTGGAGGAGGAATCAAACGCAGGGCTGTTCAGAAGAGGACAAGGAGTGGGAAGGTCTAGACTGGAGAGCTCAGAAGTGTCAAGAACCCACTCCTTGCACATGTCCAGCCCAGTTCACAGGGGGAGAAAGTATCCACAAGCCATTCCCATCATCAGAGCCTTCACTTCAAACATGCCTTTGTGTAACAGAAGAATTGGGGTCGAGGGGGGAGGCATGGGCAAGGTGGAATCAAGCATTTCTCAATATACCTGAAAATCTACAGATTAGGATGTGAGCACATTGCTCTCCCTGACTAAAGGACCTCCCCTTCACGGTCACACCAGGCCGTTGCTTCTGACATTTCCAGAATCTTACTGGGGAGTGATGCTCCTCAAACGCAATAGTCTTTATCATCTCAATCAGTGGGACCTCTCCCGTACTCCCCTTCATTCCCCTTGCAAATAAATTTAGCACTGGAGAGTCTCCACCTTGCAGGAGGATGTGGATAGTTTGGAAATAGTTCAGCACAGAGCAACTCAAACGACTAGGGGCCTGGGAGGCAAGATGTATGAGGAAAGCCTGAAAGAATGAGGGCTATTTAGCTTGGATGAGAGAAGAGAAGACGGAGGAGGAAGTTCATAGAATAGCAGAGCTGGAGAGAAGCAGGGCTGAGAGGGACCTCCACAGCTCATCTATCCCAATGCCCTGGCTGAGGCAGGATCATCCTTCTCCAAACCAGCCTGTGCAAATCCACTGTTTAACCTCTTAGCAAACCTACAGTCAGCCCCAAACACAACCACCACAGGACACAGCACCCTAACCCGCCATAGGTAAAGAAGGGGGACCATACTGCTAACATCTTGCTTCCTTAAAGGTTAATATATGCTCAAGAGATCCCATGCCCTCAATACAGATGAATGCACCCCCAGCCCCAGCCCTAAATATGGCATTGGCCTGATCCTGAGCAAAGGGGCAAGACCCTCTAGCCAGAAACCTCCGGTTTTAAATCACATCAGGAGCATTGGCACAGCCCAGTCAAAATCAAAATCCCCAGCCTCGGCTGCAGCCACCACCTGATGCCCCTGAGGAAGGCTTTACAACCCCCAAACCCTGACACATGTAGCAGCAGGAACAGGGAGGAGGCGGGTGGAGAGGAGAGGGAATTCCTTCCCAGTCCCATGCAGCAACCAGCAAAACCCAGAAATGATGGAAATACCCATTATACCTGAGGAATCCTTTCCCTGCTACACTACTGTTGATTAGATACAAAAATTATACTGAAAAAACCCACATTATTTCCTACATCTTGGAATCATGGGTATAAGTATCATCCTAGGAAAAATGCTAGATACTAAGGAACTGTTTAATCTAGCAGAAGAAGACTTAACAGGAGCCAGTGACTGGAAACGGAAACTAAACACATCTGAATTAGAAATAGTCAGCAGGGAGAGGATTAACCACAGGAACAATCTAGCAAGAGAAGTGCTGGACTTGCCATTGCTTGAGGTTTTCAAAGCAGGACTCGATGCATTTCTGGAAGATGCTGCCACTGAGCCTAGGTGCTGAGTTGTGGACTGTGCCGTAGCAATGAAGTTTGGCGCCCGGGGTAAAGCCCGCAGCGGCAGCCCGCCCTCGCCCCGTGCACAGATCCGGGGAGCACGTGCCCCCACCATGCTTACCTGGGAGCGCACGCAGTGGTGAGCGCCGCCCTCCCGCAGCCATGTCCCACACCCTGCCCCAGCTTGGCAGCGCCTCATGGTGCCCCTTCGCTTTGTCATCTGGGGCAGTCGCCCCGCTCATCCCCCCTTGCTATGGCACTGGTTCTGGAGCTGGTTGTGGAAAACCCATCTCAGTCCACCTCTTCTCACAACCCGCCCACTGGAAACTAAGGCAGCTTCTACCATGTGTAGCGTCCACAAAGGGTGGTCTGGTGGCACTGGGGGGACAGCGGTGACCTAGAAAAGTAGGTGAGATTTCAGGACTACGTGCTTGGTCTGGTCATTCCTCTCTCTGCTCGGGCACTTCCCAGGTGCTCCCAGTAAAACACAGGCGGTGGTGGTATGGTGGCAGCAGAGTCTGGCCTTGAAACACTTGTGGGTGTGATTTTTATTTTGACAGGCAGACAAGGGCTTCCCTGAGAAAGCACAAGAGAGACAGGAAATGGTGATTTTCAACAGCTTACATCCAAGGAAAGCTGAGTGGTGTTTGTGTGGCAAAGACCACATGCTCCTCCGGTTTGAGGACATTCCCGCTGCCAAATATCCAAGGCTGCTGTAAACCGTGGAGCTATGAGACCTCCTCCGGAGCCTGTCACAAGGTTCTTTTGCAGTGCCAAGGGCTTGCCAGAGGTAGCAATTGTATCCGGTGCAACAAAAAGCAAGTGATGGAGGCAAGAGAGAATTCGAATTTTTAGCCGTTCTGCCTTCTGCGTTGAAATGCCAAATGTGTTCAGTTCTGCAAGAGGCAATGGCACTGGAAGAAATATCGTCTTTCTATGTTCCCAGTAAATGTCTTTGTCCCCCATCTAAACCTCCCCGCCACCAGGCCAGATTTGCATTGGGATTTCTATTCAGTCTGCTGTTTTCTCCCTGCTTCCTTTTCAAGCTACCCACTCTTCATCTGCCATTACTGTGCATGATACAAGAGTTGCAAAATATGGGAACAGCCACGTGAAATGAAAAGCCAGCACCTCCATGCAATGTCTATGACAAGAACAACTCACCTGTTCCTTTTGACATTGCTTTGAACTGTGCTGTCCACCCGGAAACATCTTCAGGGGGAGCGGTCAGACCATCCTTCACTGCGAGGAATCCATTCAGGATAGTGATGGGGGTCTTTCCAAATCACAAGGTGAAGGTGTTGCCCTGGGTGGTTGCCAGCTGTAGAATTAGTGCCAGAAAAGCACGGGTGACCAACATCTGCACTGCGGGGCAGGGGAAGGGATTTTAACACAACAGCTCTGTGGCTACAGCACGCACTCAGGATGTGTAATATCTGGGTTTCAGTTCCCTCCTCTGCCCAAAGGATTCAAAACCACTTCTTCCACCTCCAACTCAAGTGCTCTAGCCAACAGGGTCCTGGCTATCCTAGGTGATGTACAGTAGATCTCAACTCCTGTGGAAGCCAGTCCACTTTGCATAAGACCCCAAATATCCAGTGAGGCAGGGACTGATATGTAGACATCCCATCTCCCGGGGGAGTGTCCGAACTACTGGGCTAGATTCATTTCCTGGCTCTGTGCAGTGTTTTATACAAAGCAAGAGAGCCCCAGCAGAAGAGACTGTGAGACCCCAAATACGCCATAACCCTGGTTAAGATACTCACCCGAGAGGTGGGAAATCCAAGTTCAAACCTACGCCCTGCCAGGTTCTGGGCAGGGATCTGAACCAAGGCCTGCCAGTGTCAAGGTGAGCACCCTAACTGCCTGGGGACAGGTGAGCTGTTGTAAAAGAGGCCATACCAATTTGAGACGCTACCCTTCATTTCTCTGGCTTTTCTTACGTTTGTCCCAAGTGGATCAAATGGGCCCTTCCCATTAAGTCCCAAGTAACTTTTGCAGCCTGAGGCAAACTGAATAAAGCCTGTAGTTCTCATCCTCCTGACATGCATGTATAACAGGTCAGGTATCAGCAAAGAGCAGGCTGGCAGATATCTGCACCTGCTGGGAACTCCAGTGGTCCTTAGTGCCACCAACCACCTCGTGTCTTGTACCAAGAAAGGGACTAAGTGAGCCAGCACAGACATGACTGTGTCTTGCTGCTGTCTGATTGGCTCCTGCCCAACCAATTCAATGAATCATCCAAACAAAGCCTGGTCCCAAGTACGTGCCTCTACCACCACATTTATGACCACAGAACACAACATTATGCAAGAAGTTTGTGGTTATTAGCACCATAATTAAATCCCACTGTCAGGACTGGTCGCTTTCTACTTTTCCTGTTGCAAAAGTTTTGGATACATTATATGAGATCATTCTGATTTAGTGAGAGCATGATTTGTACACTTAATCCCAGCTGATAGCCGTGGCACTGAATATTTCACCTACTGAGCACTTTGGACTCAGCACAAGGAGAGACAATGATAGCCAGCCAAGCATCCTCCTCCTCCTCCTCCCTGCCCTCAAACTGAGTGACATCTCTTGACTAGAACTGTGGCTTTAGTTTCAGGGGGGGGGTTTCCCCCAGCCCTCCTGATCATAGACACCCACATACTTACAGTACATCCTTCAAAGAACCATTTTGGAGACCAAGCTAGAAAATGCTTGTCATAAGGGACAAAGACAGATGTATCTGGAAGTTGCAACAGTAGAACAGGTCTTCTTAAAAAAGATGTATTTTATACACACACACACACACACACACACACACATATATATACATATATGCCTTTTACTTCTTCACAAGTCAGAAACATCATCCCTAATATTATTAAATTCCTATGACCATCACGTACCAAGCAAGAAGGACACATTGCACACTATGGCTTGCAGATTTTTGCAATCAAAACATCGACCATAAATTTCCTTTGCATGGAAAACAGGTGGATGTTCAAAACCATCTCTTCTGTCCAGCTTGGCTAATAAACCACAGATTACTTGGGAGTATCTGAAAACACATACCTTCATGAGGAGCTCATGATGAAGTTGGTTCAGGAGGAAGACATCTACTTGCCTGTCACAACTTTACAAACTGCACAACTAGAAAAGACACCATCAGGGCTACAAAAGTTTGATTAGCTGTCAGCATTTACTGTCTGTGCCTGAAGTCGGCCCCTGGGACTGCCAAAGTTCAGCTCCTTTGTCGCTCCCACGGTTCTTCCTGCAGACATTACATTCGATACAATCTCTGCTCGTTCCCCTTCCTTTATCCCTCTGTCTTTAACACCACCTTTCCACTCTTCTGCTCCCAGTATATCTCATGCATTCTCCAGGTTGAAACATGCCTAATAGACCTATTTGCAAAGAAACACTTGGTCGCAAGTGACATTATTCCCTGTCCTCAATGGAGGGTTTTAAATGTAATAAGAGACACAAGAAGGAAAAATGCTGGGGGAAACATAAGAGGCAGTGTGATCTTGAACTGCAAATAAAATTAAACTTCCCTTCATTAGGAGTCAGATACCAGCCTGAACATGAACCGGCCCTACCCAGTAACTCTTAGCAATACCTGCAAAGTTTGTTGCCAAGCCTGGAGTCATTCAGCCAAGTAATAAATGATTGTCTGATATCACGCCATATCCCTGTCCTTTGCCAAAACTTTTACAACCCGTAATTAAGTATGGCTATAAATCAAAGAAATCAGCTTGCTTAAATTACACCCTGCTGCAAGAGTCCAGGCACTCTCAGCAGTCCTAAAGCTTTACCAACTTCCCCCATCACCCAGACGCACGTTCGTGGAGAAGTGTCTGCACAGAGGAGGTGGCTTGTCGACGTGTGCTTCGAGCCCTGCATGTAGTCAGCCAGGTGCCAGGTGCTGGCTCCAGAGCTGTGGCTTCCCTTGGCTTCCTCTGTTAAAAGAGGTTCCCTCTGGTTTGGGTGCCCATTCAGTTAAGTCTGTGACTTTAAGAGATCACTTTTCAAACTCAGGAGAGCTTTCTCTGCTGAACAGTAGCAGCAAAAGCCAAAACATTTCTACCAAGAAAGAATTTACAAGCCAAAAAGAGTAAATCTGGCACTAAGATTAGAGCTGTCTCCCTACTGAATGAACATTACTAGAGGTTCTTGAAGGCCGTGATGCTTGGGAGGGAGCAGCAGGTACTGTGAGGCATTTGGTGGTTAGGGCTGGGTTTCAGGGACCAAGGTGCAAGGTGCCAGGGCTTTGCAATGCTAATCCGACCTGAACTGTTGCTGGCTATCAGCAGGACAACCCCTGCTCCAGTGTTTCATACTTGGGCTGCAGACCTGCCCCCACCCCATGCTATCTTCATTGCCATCCCCTGTCAGCTGGCCTGAGTCAGCAATGAAGTGCAGCTTGGTGCTGCTGTTTCTTGCCACTACCCTCAAGAAATTTTGCAGCAGGAGCACATGACAACACAACTGGCATCCTATCCCTTATTGTACATCAGTGGTCACCAACCAGTGGATCTTGATCCACCGGTAGATCTTGGAGCCTCTTGTGGTAGATCTTGGAGTCAATCCAAGGCTGGGGTTGGGGGGCTGAGTGCCTGTCTGCATGCACACGGTAGATCTTGTGTTGCTTTTAAATGCCAAAGGTAATCTCCTACTTAAAAAGGTTGGAGAGCACTCTTCTACACGGATTTCAAGTCCTCGCCCTTCTGCTGGCATTGATTGGGGTTGCAGTTATGTCCCCACTGAGATTCCTGGGCCATGCTTCGCTTGGTCGTGGGGCTTTTCCCTGCAACATTTCCTGCATATGCAGCTCACCTCGGGGCTAGAGAGGTCTATGCCCTCTTTGTGCCCTGAGCTGAGAAATCAGTGATACAGCTGAGCCATCAAAAAGGATTATTATGATGGTGGGAACTTAAGACTTTGGTGAGAGCACTGAAATGTTGGTAGCCATTACAACACAGTGTCTCTGTGCTTCTATTCCAGAGAAGAAAAAAATATGTATTAGCTTATCCACTTAAGACACATATCCCAATTTTGGAGGGATGATTTTTGAGTCAAAGGTGCAAGTCGTATGTGAGTTTTAAGAACAGCATTTCAGAGAAAACTGGTCACGTGTTTAGGCCAAAAGAGTAGTCTTCAGCCGACTAACAACTTGAAGAAAATAAGGAAAACAATATGGTCCCTAAAGCTATGTCCTTCTCCATTCACTGTCAGGCTTCAGCCAAAGTCTTTCCCCAAACACACTTCTTCCTGTTTTGCTTCTACAGATTTAAAGACACAAATAGCAGGTCCAATCTCATAATTCACAGGTGCCCTAATCCAACCTGCTATAAATAAAGGTAGATTCCAAATTCTTCCTTTATGTTTTATTTGTGACCTACCATTAAGAAATTCATCACAATGTTCTGCCATGAAGCAGTAAGACACAAACAGAACTGGGCAGGCGCATTCCCAAAGTCAAAGGGAGATTCGGTCAAAGGGATCGACTGATGCCAATGTCAGAAAAACCCCAAGTTAATATCTTGGGGAAATTCACAGCACCAAGCATTCACAATACTAACACACAAACTCGCCACATGCTGCAGACTGGTGAGGAATTGCACAAACCCTGTGCGGACGGGGCTGCAACGTGCCTTCAAATCAGGCTCTACAGTCGCTTGCTTCACTCCCTCTGGCATCCTGAACGTGAACACCCGCAGCAGGTTGGAAAGGAAGATGAAGAGCTCAGCTCTTGCCAGGTGCGCGCCCAAACACACCCAGTGTCCTGCAGGAGGGCGGGAAGGAGGACAGTAAATACCCAAGTGGTTCAGACTCCCACACATCACTGACATGGGAAGCAGGCAGTTTTTCCCCTGGGAGACATGGAACAATGCACAGCGGGACAACGGAGCAAGCTTCCTAGGGAAGTTGTGCAATCTCCTTTATGGGACGTTCTTGGGAAGAGACCAAATAGGCAACCTGCAGACGGCTGAACTAGGTGACCCTTGAGTGCACGTCCAATTTCATGCTTCTAGGATACCAAGAGTATTTCTGCTACTTTTCGTGAGCTTCTTTGGGACTAATGTAGTGCATAACACAAGGCTAAAGCTTCTGTAATACTGTGTCTGAACACTATATTAATGCTGTAAAGCTATGTCTCCCATCCTGGGCTACAGGAGATCAGATGGCCCTTTGTGCTGTGATTTCACTTTTCAGTGACCTCAGTAACCTGGACAAACACCTGGCTGGGTCATCTGACCCCAGCGCTCTTTCCTGCCCAGGCAGGGGTTGGGACTCGATGATCTGCTATGGTCCCTTCCGACCCTAAAATCTATGAAATCACCAAATCTTTCTCTCAAAAAGGAACTTAAAGGAACTGCTTTACACATTGTACTCCTTGTATCTTCTCATGGGGAAGATGCTGAGGCCCAGGCTCATAAAGTGTCTCCAAGAGCTAGTTTGGTTGGCCAGGTGGACTCTAAAGTGTTGACCACATAGTAATAGTTTGACTAGATGAGTAGCCCAATGTGATATTTGCATATTTTCATCACAAGACCAGTATGCCCAATAGTGTCACATATGTCTGTTAAATCAAGGAAGATAACATCAATCTTCAGGTTTTTCTGAAAGCCATTTTTAATTAAGGTGGTTAAGGCTAGAACTTAATTACAAGTGCTCCAGCCACAGAAGAATCCCACTTGGTCTGAGCTCAGAGCAGAATCAATTAAAGGAGAAACACGTTGCAGAAGTAGTCTCTCTAGTGTCTTGTAGCTGCCTCCCACCCCTAAGGCCGACTCTGCCTGCCATAAATGATTGGAAAGTCTGCAAATCTTTCATGGACACTAGCAACTAATACTTTAGCTAAGGAGCTTTTTTTATTTAAAGCCAACAGCATCATGAAGCACTTGAAAACAGCACCCAGATGTCTGGTGCCTTCAGGTTTCTAGCCTTAAAAAAAGGTTTCCAGCTTGTGTACAAATAGCCCAGACTGGCTTCTTTTACCCCCTCCTAAGACAACGGGGGGCAGAAGGGGCTGTGTCACAATCTCAGCTGCCTTTGAATGGGCAATGAAACCGTGCCAGGCACAAACTGATCAGCCCAAGGAACTGGCTGTAGTTATGGGTTCAGATAGCTAAATAAAACATAGCCACCTTCCCCCCACCCCAGCATGTTGATCCTGACTATTTTCTATAGTAAAGGAAGTAGCAACCTGTGACCCAAGGGGAGTGTGGCCCTACCTGTCATTAAGAGGAGGTCATTTTAAGGCATTCAGCGGTCCTCTTGCAGCTCAGCTGGATGATCCACCTTAACAAAGCAACTGTGCTCATCGGCAGGTTTGAAATGTTTGCAAGAGGGGCATCTGTGGAGAGAACAAGTGCCCAGGCTCCACGAAGGATTTACAAGGGATGGATCAGTAGCAGGAAAGACAGCCCAAAGGGAGCTGGGAGCTCAGTGCACCTCCAGTGGCTTCACGTGAAGGCTACTGATAGGGGGTGCACTCATGAGTAGCTTCGCAAAGGCTGCTGCGATCGGCTGCAGCCTCATAGGTGAAGCACAGAGGGCACCAGCCCCCTGCCCCCACCCCTTCATAATATGCTGGAACAGCCCATACAGGGAGCTCACCCTTGTTTCTTCCCAGACAAAACCCCTGATCACTTGCCTGTGAAGGGGAACAAGCCCTTCTCTGAACAGTCCCACAAACAGCACCTCATAGACCAAGTGGGTCACAAATGCCCTGGACAGGCAGAACAGGAGGGTGCGAGGTAGCAGGGGGCTGTAGCCAGGGAGCTACATGCTCATCGTTCACAGCTTGGCACAGAATCACCTGCAAGGGCTCTGGAGCGAGAGCCGAGCCTTGGGCACGGTGCAGAAGGGAGCCCAGGGTCTAGGTTGCCAGGCGCCCTGCGCCTGGGGGCAACCCCTGGAAGTAATCGCTGTCTTCTGCAACCCCTCCAGACAGTCCTGCCTCCCACCCCAGCCAGGTGGGACAGAGTTGCACTTAGCCAAAGGGATGGGACAGCGTCAGAGGCAGTACCCTTGGATACCACAGCTGAGCACAGCCCTGACAAGCTGTCAGCTTTTAAGGAAGTTCCTATCCCTCGCTCTGCCCTCCCCTCCCCACCACCCCCCAGCATCCCACCTCCGAGCGCATCCCCTCTGCTGCAGGCAGAGGCAGGCTGAGTTCCCTCCCCTGAGGACCTTAATCATGAACCTGATTTGAATGATAGAACAACCTTCAAAAGATGATCAGGTTAGGTGTTTCAACCTTTCCGTATCGCAGACACACACATCCAGTCCCAGGCATTCCTTTAGCGGGAAATCTACAGACACCGGCAGTTCGTCAAGGTCGGATCCAATATACGTGAAAAACTGTATAATATGAAAAGTGCTCTTTAAAAACTTACTCCTTTCTTCTTCAGGAGATGGAAATGCTGCCTTCAGTATTGCTTCACTTCTAGGCATCTTAGGCCTTACGGACTTACTTAATATTAAATTTGACACATTCCACATTTAAAATAACAGATGTCGTGACCCTGCTTGACTTTCCCATCTACAACACTTAGAATAACACTTTCCTTGCCATGGAGAAGCAGCTAAGGCTACCAAAACTGCATGTGTCAGTTTATGTCATCTTAGGTACAGCTCATAAATCCATTCATTAGTAATCTGCAAATACATACCTTTTTTGAGGCCTTCATGATCAACTTTGAAGTTCAGCTGCAAAAGGTTTCCAAAGATTGGGAACAGGATTGGTCCAGAAGGAAGTCATCTGCAAGCCCACAGCATCTTCAGAAACTGCACGGACAAAAGAGATACAATATGGGTGACAAGGACCTCCCTTTCCATCAGCATTTTTCTTCAGTTTTACAAGGCGGCTCTGTCTCTCCTACGAATGCATGAACTAGACCTTGCTTTGTTAAGGTCTTTCCCCCAAAAAAGACGTTTTTAAAGACACTCTCTCATCTCCCTCCCCTCATATTGCCTCTGCACACTACTGTTCCCAGTGGGAGGAGCGTACACGTTCCCAAGGGGATTTAATACACTGTGATGTAGCAACATCTCCACTTTCACAGAAAGTATGGCTTCCCAGCATGCTGCTGGCCAGCTCTTTTTTAGGCCATTATAGACATTACACTTTGCAACCTGATAACATGTTATAATCTGTAACTTGATACACGTGCATGGGGTTAAATCTTGTTTAGGGGCCCAATCATCACGTGATAACTACAGCTCGATGGATGTAGTTTAGCTGAACCAGATGTTGTTGAACCAGGTTCCACAACTGGTTTTGTAATGTCTATCACATAAATGTGATTTAGGGTCTGGCATCGTTATGTAGTTTGTCCGCCAGGTATAGCTCCAGAGCCTGTAATGTCTTATCTCCTTGCTTCCTTGTTGTGGGTGGGTGTACTGGGGCGCTGTGTGGAGTGGGGGCTGTGCACAGGGGAGTATATGGCCAGGGAGCTCACACTCCCCCACAAACACCCATACCCACCCCACCCATCAACCCAACACCCACCCACAAGCCCCTCACAGACACCCACACCCCACCACACACACATCTTCACAAACCCACCCCCACCCACAACTTCTTCATAGTCAGGGTGTCCAGACTGTGAAATAAGCTCCCTCCAGAGGTGGTGCAATCACCGACGCTGGACATCTTCAAGAGGAGACTAGGCACTCACCTTGCTGGGGTCGCCTGACCCCCAGTTATCTTTCCTGCTTGGTGCAGGGGGCTGGACCCGACGATCTTCCAAGGTCCCTTCTGGCCTTACGATCTATGAATCTATGAACACCGCCCCTCATTCCAAATGAGGGAATCAAAACCGCCCTTCATTCCACAGGTGTTAACCACTCTCTCCTTTTTTAATGGTCCTAGCCTAATCAAGCTATTCTTTCTTCTGTCAGTCCGTCTGTTAGCTGGTCCTGTTAATGTAGCTCCTACTTCATAACCCTGCAGACCGCTTTAAATTCTTGCTAAAAACATTAACTCATGTGGAAATGTGAACTTAGATGAACATAAACTCAGGTGTGGAAATAACTCCCAGCGAAGCACTGGATGCACTGTCAAAATGATCAAGGCGGCTCAGTTTTGTTTCGTGAATCTGTAAATGTCCATTTAATTCTAATGACTACGGGCACTTGTACACGTGATGGAGGGTTTAGTCCCTTAAATTGAAACAGTGGATTTTTTTAATATAATGATTAAAAACCCAATGTTTCAATTTAGGAGCTTCTGTCACTATTATAGTGAGGGGCCCAATCCTTTTTTTTTTTTCTTTCTGTGAAACCTGCCCATCTCTCCCATGGCCAGGGGGCAAGCTGCTGGTGGGTTGAGCAGCCCCTGAGCTACAGGGAGCCCTGGTATATCCCTCTGCCATGGCAGTGCCCCTGGAGGAAGCCCAGGCAGGCTGCTAGCTAGCTGGGGGCTCTCCAGGTTGGAGATGCCCTATCCAATACTTCCCTGAGCCCACCCGGGCTTCCAGCACAACTTGCACCATCCCACCAGGTTTCTGTTAGCCCTACTAAGTCGTAGGTGTTTTCTGCAAGCAGGAGTGCTAGTTCATCCTGCTTGTTCCCCATGCTCCTAGCATTAGTATATAGGCACTTGAGCCCTGTGACTGGTGCCTTTGCTGGCCCACCAACAGCTCACCCCCTGGCTGTGGGAGAGGCGGGCAGTCTCCACGGAAGAAAAAAAAAAAAAGAAAAACATAGGGCCCCACGCCACTTCTGCCTTCAGCCCGCCTCGTCCGAAGCTGGGGGTGAGCCCTCAGATTAAATGTTTCGATGTTACAAGTAACTACGTTGCAAACTAAACTACATGGGGATGTGGTTTCGTTTGTAGCATACCAAACTCATTTTAATCACAAAAAACTCCCGTATGTGTAAAGTGTGATGAAATTAAGCTGCAAAAAAGGGCAATTTTTGTCACATGTACAAGTGCCCTACAAGACTAAAAAAACCAACAGGTTTTATTATTATTTGAAGAGTTCTGAGTTCACATGTTTGAGCAGGAGGATTTATTTTTACAACCCAGGCATCTCTCTTGTATAATGCATTATGGCTTCCACCTCTACGTTTTTCCTCCTAGTACAAGTGCCCTGGTCTGGACCAAAGTCAGATTCAAAACCTCTTTGCTCGTTACTTTTATCTGTAACTTTAGAGAAAAATTTACCATTCTGAGAACAAGAGACTAGTGAAACAGAAGCAGCTTCTAGGTGTCTTCCTCAGAGCGCTGTAGCCTGAGACAACATCCCTCAGTGGGAGAGACTGATGCTCACAGAAGTGCAAAAGGATAAAGGCATGAAAGAAAATCCCCCGTAGCAGCCAACCTTGCAGAACGGCTTTTCCCCTGATCCACAGCGTGCTGTGCTGCAGTCTAGCGATGAACTGCACAGAGCGTATATCGATGGGGCTACATCGTGCTCCCAGAACTAAAGTCTGTGTTGATTTCTGTCACTCCCTCCGACAGGGTGAATGTGAATGCCCGCAGCAGGTTGGACAGAAACAGGAAGAGTGTGATCCTGGCTAGTAGCTCTCCAAAACACACACGCTGCCCTACAAAGGGAAAGGGTGGGGCAGTAAATACCCTAGGATTTCATAGACGTTAGGGGTGGAAGGGACCTCGAAGATCATCTAGTCCAGCCCCCCCAAAGTCATGTCCCACATCCTAACCTACGTGTCTCGTTCAGAGCCTGCGTTGCTCATCTGCTGTGCACCAAAGGCAAAAGTATTTTACTGAACTTGATATTTTCTCTCCCAACTGACTGACTGAACAATGCAGAAATGCAAGTCTTCTTGCACTTCTCCTTCAACAATCCCATCTGTGGTTATAGGAGGTGGACGAAACTTGATAGGAACTGCTCAGTACAATTTCAGGCTTCACTGGTCAGTCTTTATGCATCATTGACACTATGACTTTCATAAGAAGCCCTACATTTCGTCTGTGCTTCTATTTTACCCCAGTGCTGGTTGGCTGTTCTCCTTTAATATGTATTGCTATCCAAGGTTGACAAGCAAGGGGTATCCTGCTAGCTAAAGCTTTCTCTGTACATGGCTGAGAGTGTACAGATCTTTGCCATCACATTTTTTAAGCAAGTCATTCCGAGCTGTTCCGAGTCTTTATTTCACATGCGGACAAGAAGACTTGACAGCAACCTCCAAGTAAAATGTCTTCAGGAGTATCAGAGGAACCTGGAAAATGGCCTGTGCAGCTTTTTTAACCCACATCCTCCCAGCCTTACCAAAGAGTCACCGGATGATGAAACAGGCAGCACTGGGGACCTAGTCAAGCACCTGACATTACCCTTAGGGTTGGGACCTCAGAAAAATAGGTGACAAGCATTGAAAAAACTCCACTTCAGAAATACAAATGTTTCAAACCCCTTCAGTCAGGGAGAAAGAGAAAGCATGTACGTTTTCAACCCAAGAATTGGAGTTTCTGAAATTATAGGCAACTCGAAACTGAGCCATAGTGCAGAAAGCATAAGGATTTCTTACTTGAATACTTTGTGCCTGCACCACCTTTGATTCTATTATAACGGCTCCTACAAGCAACTCCTGCATTTAACATTTCGCATCCTGACACTTTCTCCCAGTTGCTTAAACTGTAAAACAAACTTCAGCCATTCAGGTGAAGTTTCCCAGGCCAGATGTTTTGGCAGGGGCCAGAGATGTGCTGTCACCCACTCACCAAAACCTCATCCAAACACAGCCAGGTTCAGTCTCCGTAGATCACTGTTTGCACAATTCACCCACGTTTCTACCTGCACTGGCTGCAATCAGGTCGGGGCTGAGACCCATCCTGGAATCCTTGGCCGTTTGTACACGACACCTTTTAGCCGGTTTAAAGTGGGTTAAATGCCTTTTGCACTGCTTTAATGGCATTGCTGTTTGCACATTTGGAGGTGTATTGCATGTTAATTCCAGCCACTTAGCACATTCAGCTGCAAAATCCACCTTAAATGACTTTGGGGCGCTGAAAAGTAAAACGCCACCGAGGAGTTTTCGTTTCCTACCCTACAGCCATGGAGGAAAGCACGGGGCTCCATGCGGCGCAGGGGCTGTGCAGGTAGCCCCAGCAGGTAGCCCGGCAAGGCAGGCTCCACAGAAGGGGGGGAAAAAAGCAGCAAGCCTGATCTCTCCCCCCACCCCAGAGCCTGTCTGCCTGAGCCGTGCGGGGCCTGGTGCTTCCCTCCACGGCTGCGGTGTCCCCCAGGACCGCCCAAGACGGGTGCTGCCTGGGAGGGGGCCGGCACTGCCACAGGGGGAAGCACCAGCTCTCCCCCCACACACAGCTCAGGGACGGCTCTGCCCGCCAGAAGCTCGCTCTCCCCTCCCCTCCCCACCACTGGAGAGGCAGGTAAGGATCGGGCTCCAATGCAGGTGTACACGACACGGGAGTTTACTTCACCCTAAATTGAAGCGGTGGTTTTTAAAAAACCACCGCTTCAGTTTCGGGAGAAATAAACCTCCGTGTCGTCTGCAAATGCCCCCTTCTTCCCATCAGCCAGGGGATGATGTGGCCCCAGAACTCGGAACGTGGACATTTCTCTATGTAGGGTTTCTCTTCATCACAGAGGTGTAACAGGATGTCCAAATGCCCCGGAAAGCAGCAACATACAGTGTTACCAGCATCACTGCTCACATGTCACCATGGTGGCTGGTCCAGCAGCACAGCCAGTTGCACATTTTCCTCCCGCAAGCCCCAACCCTCCTGGGGTTGGCAATCAGGGCTGGTGCCCCAGGTGCCCTCCCCTTTGTTAGCCTGCTGCTATCCCATATCAGCAACAGGTCTCAGGGAAGATGACATACTCCAGGACTGCAAGCTTTCCCATGGGCTCTTCTGGACTCCCCCCAGCCCCTGCTCTTAACCACAAACCCTGCAGAGAAAAAAGACTTGAGAGCTGACACTGGGAACAAGTCTAAAGCAGCTTCATGGCTGAACTTCTAGCTCTGGTGCAAGTCAACGGACTGCTATGGATGCAACATGGAGAAGTCCCACCTGTCCTGTGCTTTTTGTGCTCTTGCAACGGCACTCATGGAAGAGAAAAGGGGGAAAAGCCTGACTGGGGAATGCTGAGGAGCACCGGGCAGGAAGAACAAGAGCGCAAGAACAGCAGTGGTGGGAGGTAAAGACAAAACTGGACAAGGATAGGAGCCAGAGGAGGAGGAAATAGAAGCAGAAGGCTCTGTAACAGAAGCATCTTCTCCAAAGATGGGACAGGAATCCAGGGCCCCCGATTCTCAGCATACCCCTGCTGTTCTTCAGATGGCTGTGAAGCCACGGGCAAGTGCAGGTGGAGGGTCCACAGGCAGGACCATGGTGAACTGTCACTAGTTATTCCTTCAGCTCAAGCGAGAGAAGTCTCCACTACAGATTTAAAGGTCTTTTCTGTACTGCCCTCACCAAGGGGTTTGCTGCTTCAGAAACATTAATTGGTATTTTTCACAGAATACAGCTATAGAAATCAACCCCATTGTACAGATGGGAAACCAGATCACAAGTCTCATTATGGCAAAATCTGTCAAGTATCCATTACACTGAGAACTGAAAATAAATCAAGAGCCCAATTATTCAGATTACTTAGCATTTTTGCACATTAAACATGTTCAAAACAGCTCCACCTGATGAGAGCCGCAGTTGTGAGCAACCAGCAATTCTCCAATCTGGTCTGCAGCGCCCAAAGTTAGGTAACCAGAAAATGAAGAACACAGGATTCATGCCAGCTGTCAAAGGTCTGGTGTGTGCGACTTGTCAGCGATCACAAACATACTCTGTGGCAAGGGCAAGGGCAGAATCCTGGTCTCAAAGATGATGTTCAACTGCCTTAACTATGGGCCCATCCTCTCTTCCTACACTCCACCGTCTCGTTCACCACTCGATTGCCAAACACTGCAGCAAATGGCACAGGGGTCCTACACAAAAAGCCTCATTGCACTAACTCACTCACCCCCAGAGAACCAGCCATCCAGTGCACTCACTGCAGCATGGCTCTTCTGGAAAACACAGGGTGTGATCATGTGACTACAGACCACATGCACATCACATAATGCACACGCACACACACACGGGCCAAATTATAACAGCCTCAGCCACCCTAACTCTGGTATTTCTAAATATTTCAAGGCTTTGACTTTGCAACTGTAATGTACTTTGGTATAAGACAGGGATTTTCTGTCAGTAATATTTCCAATGGTCATACTCAAGAAAAGAAATTTTACCCTTGGAATAACAAAAATGGCAGGACAGAGAAAAATCCTAAGAGCAACCACACTGAAAAGAGCTTTAATATCAAGCTCTATAAAACCTCTCCTGAAATGAAAAGATCGATACTAATGTCTACACTCTCAGACTAATGTTCAGAAGCATTTAGCAGTCAGTGCTTTTACCTGTGGAGAACGGCAAGAAGGCTTCTCTGCTCACAACGTTTCCATCCTTGTCCAGGAAGTGGTTCGGGTTGAACTCTTCAGGCGTTTCCCATTGCCCAGGGTCCGAAAGAACAGAGTTGATATTTGATAAAATGATCGTGTTCTGCAAAGCAGCAGCAATTTGCTCAGTGCCATGTCATACTTTCTGTCCATCAGAGGAGTCAATAAAGGCAGAACTGTAGAGATTTCAGTCATCTTTAACTGCGCTACACTGGCCGTCAGATGCCGAGCTGGTTGAAATTCTTCACCTGAAACAAACTAAATAGGACCTTGCACTGAAGCCACCAACTTTCACTACGTTTTCACTCTCCAATTTTGGAGCGTCTCAGTCAATACTGAAATATCCGAAGCTTCATAGTTTTTGTTTTTCCTCTATTGCTCTTTTTAGCATGAATTGATTTCTGCCACTGGGTGCAACAAAATCAATAAGGTCTAGGGTTTTGTGGTGTTGACTTTTTCAGTTCTATTTTTCTTTTCCTTTTACTACTTAAAAAAAAAAAAATTCAGGTCTTGAGATTTTCTATAGGGCCACAGTTAGCCAGTTCCTTTTTGCTTTGTCTTCTGTAACATTTGCAAAGTTGAAAAAGTTTTGAAATGCTGCACATTACTAGGACTACTAGATCAGAGCACAATGGGAATTAATGGGTGCATCTTCTACTGGTATTCCCAAGGCTCCCACTGGCACAGGGCCACAATGCAGAAAGCTGTTTGCACTTCTGCCACAAAGCTCACTTATCATATTCAGCCTTCAAATCTAATGAATCTTGTTTGACTATAACAGCATTTGCATTGTCACCAACTGGCATTTTCCATACTGGCCTCTGGCTTGTATTCTAACCCATCCAAAGAGCACAAAACAACTGCAGATGCTTCCTCTGCCTGAAGAAGGGTGTTTGCATGCAAAAGCTTGCTAAGAAGAATTTTCCAACTATTTTAGTTGATCTAATAAAAGACATTGGATTTACCCAAAGAACCTTGTTACAACACATGCTTTCTAAAATTAGAAGGAAGAGGAGCGTAGCCAAGTAGGCCATGTCTCCCTACCTCTGGAACTGAAAACCGCAGCAGGGTAGTGCAATTAAGACAACTCTACTGTAACGCAGGATCTCATGAATCACAGCATTTGTGTAGGGCAGTTTCTTGCATTCTTCATAGCAGATTGTGTGGGAGGGACCCGGCACAGCATCCAGCTCCTGCTGGACTTTCTCCGAGGGGAAACATTCAGCTGTTAATATACCAGGTATTCTGCACCCTGTAAATGTATTACTCCACACGAGCAGTTCCCTTTGAATTATTTTAGTGATAAGAATAAAATATATACAGACAAGAAAGGAACCCTTATTTTTATAAAAATAGCAATATAAATAATAATAACTTCTATCTCCCAAACAAATGACCTACTTTGAATTTATATTTATATTTTGCAAATGCATACACATTTATGGGTGATCTTTTACTGAGCAATCCATATGGATGTGAGAGAGACAGGCGAGCTTTTGAAGAACTTGCACAAGCCTTAGTCGTATCTGTTACCTAGGGCTTCTGTGTCTTTTTTTTTTTTCTCAGAGACCTAAAGAAAGATACAGTGGTACCCAAAAGCTTCTGTGTCCCTCCCACCTATAGAGCTGGTTCGGTAAAAGACATTGCCTCTCAGTTTTCCTGGGGGCATCGCAGCTACAGAATCACCCCATTACCTACTTACCACTTGGCCTTTTACAGGTTGCAAATCGGGTTAGTGTCTTGAAACGAACACTGTCAGGACACTGGAGACCTTCCACCGCTCCGGCCCCCATCAGAAAGAACTGAGTTGGGATCATGTTGTTTTGTGGGGTTTATATTCAAAGTAAAGGAGGGAACTGGGAATACAATAGCAACTGTGTATTAAGAAATTCAATTAACATTACAATTAGGAAATGTCCTCCACCCCACTTTAGTCATGATGTATGATGATGAAATCTTTATTATTTTTACTCATTCATGCAGGTGAGTTTTGAATCATTTTCAAAATATAAATTTCTTCACAGTTTTACCATGTTTATAACTAGCCTCAATAGGAACAGAAATACATTTTTATTAAGTGACTAATTAGTAGCATAATCCCGAATTGCCCACTCAAACAGTGTCCAGGGTGGTGACACAGGCAACCAGAGGATCACAAGAGATGCTTTCATCAACAGAACACCTTGCTTGCCCCGACATACTCTGAGGATAAGGCATCTCATCTAAACACTACTGAAAAATACTGAAGACTTCTAATCAGCCCACAGTATTTTATTTATATTACAAATGTTACAGGGAGACTGATATGCAATTTAGGTTTTAAAAATGAGTTTATATAGCATGGACCATTGAGGAGCAACGACTGCTCGAGTAAATAACCTCTTTGGCAATAACAAGCATGGTACTGTAAGCATAATGCATAATACAGGTTTCCGTTGATTTATGTGGGTTCTTTATATGCGAATTCACTCTTATGCGATGAGCAAATTTAGACCCATAATTCATTATATGCAAGGTAAATTCACTCTTATGCGATCAGCATAGATGCCCTCCATCCAAGCAGGTCAGTCTGTGGTGGAAGCGGAAAGGGATGTGGCCCCACTCACCCCAGCCCCAGCTACAGCGGCCCTGGGAGTGGCCGGCGCTAGCAGCCTGCAGCCACTGGGCTGCACCGTGGTCCGCCTGTCTCCCCGCGCCTGGGCTCACTCCAGCTCCTGGGCTGCACTCTGCCCTGGTGCAGGCAACTGGTGTCGGCCACTCCCGGGGCTGCAGCAGCTGGGGCTGGGGCGAGTGCCGCTCTGTTCCCTCTGCTTGGCCGCCTTGTGCAGCCCCAGGAGCAGCACCCTTCCCTAGTTCCAGCCTCGCTCCCTCCCTCACTGCCATGGGAACCTATCCCTATTTGTTACATTGTAAAGTGGGCTCACTTTATGCGAATTCGATTTATGCACCGTTCTCCGGGGACACATGTACAGCATAAATCGAGGGAAACCTGTATAAATATACCACTTGGCACATCAACTCCTTCCATCCAAGCACCTGATCTCTTCCATACTCAGAATTCAGTGCATGTATAGTGCAAGTGTACCCCCCCTCGCTCTACCCATTCTCTTTTTCCTTCTCTTCTCTCTCTCATTCGTTGTTATATTTATTAACAAGAATATTTGTTATATTTATTAACAAGAATATTCTTTCTTCTACATATCACAAGAAATTATTACATTTGTAGCTTTAGACATACAGACTGCAATAAACCCACCTGGATTGCTTATATAAAATTGGAATGCTTAATATTTTCCTATGTATAAATTAATCAGACACACTGAGGGTGGAAACAGGCACCCTCTGATGTCTCATTTGTGCACCTTCAAAAATTTAAAGCCAGCAGAAATCCTGATCAAATGGACACCCTTATGCTTTGCTGTACCACAACAGGAAAATCAGCAGTGCAACAGAAGGTTTAGACTCCACTGTTTTACTGTGGCAGACAAATATTACCTTGTGGTACTTTCAGGGCAGAGGGGTAAGCAGGGCTTTCCCCTGCCCAGCCAGCCCCGAAGGCTGGTGCCAGTTTTGGGCAACCAGCAAACAGACTGAAGTATAGGTTAACCTGCTCTAACTTCTTTGGCAGGGGCTGAACTCCTTCAGTGGCCTTCCATCCCCGAATCATAAGAAGAGCTGGATAAAGGTTGGACTGTCCTTTGCCAATGAAATCCTGGAAGTCCAAAACCACTGCATGGTGGCTTGCCCTGAGGCCACAGACCCTGGAATCCTAAAGTCCCCTGCCACGAAGCAGGACACATACTAGAAGCCAGGTACCCCATGTTACCAGATTTGCCCATTATTTTGGGGTGTTCTCATTTAAGGGATATGTTTCTAGGGTCTTGGTAATTCTGTCAATGTGCTGCTTGTGTTACTTGTGTTTCTATACACAGCTGTATCTCTCCCTTCTGCCAGTCCTCACCCCCAATGGAGCTATCTTGCAGGACTCAAGTTTCAATGGGGCTGGGTTCCTCCAGTCACCAAATCAGTCACACACACACACACACACACACACACACACACAGATTAACGTGACACTCCTGCCCCGGCCGGGTTGATCAGCATGGACAGGCTGACACCCTCATATGCCAAGAATCAGTTCATCGGAGCAACAATAAACTGCAGTCAGACAAGTACACGGGCGAACAGAAGACCTCTGAATCCGGCTAGGTGTCCAGCTGACACCCTCATGGGCCAGCATTCAGTTTATAAGGGCACGTCTGAGTCAAACTGGGTCAATCAGCCTGTACAAGCTGATCCCCTTATGTGTTTCAAACTCAGCACGTCCCAATCTTTGGCCTCTTGATGAGCAGACCCCACAGTATTTTGGGGCTACACAGGGATCCTTAGCTTAGGTAAAAGAAGCATTGCTGCAGAACATGTGAGGAAGGAGAAGTAGAGAAGGAAAAATGTACCCAGTTACTACCAGTTTGACTATAAAAGTTATTTATTGCTAAGTATATGAAATGTATAATGGTACTAGTAGTAACAGACATGCAAAGGAAAAACAAACAAACACAATCAATTACAGTATTACCCTGGTTTCACTAAATATTTGGGGAAACTTAGCTCAAGCTTAACTAATACAATTCAGGTTCAGAAATTTATGCCTAGAGAGAAAAGAGAGAGAGAGAGCGCTGGGATCTCACCAGTCCAAGGCACTCGGGTTGTAAAGCTGACAGGTAAAGTTCGTAGCACGATCCTTGAAGGGAGACGACATGTTTCCTCCAGACTCTCGAGAAGAACAGGGGATGGTATCAGAGAGATTTTTTTCTTCTCGAAGCACACACACTGCTGCTTTTTTACAGATTTTTATACCCTCAGTTCAGCTGCTTCGAAGCATTCTCAATAGTGTAAATCATTGTCTTTTCTCTTGACAAGGGGTTATCTGGTTTGGAACATCTCAAGAAACTGATTATCAGGAAACATAAGGTTAAGGAGTAACCAGATACTTGGGAGCCAGCTTGAAATTCCTATGGATAGCAGATATACTGATGAGCTATCTCATGACTTCTTCAGAAACAATAAATAGCTTGCAGCATCAGGGTTTTGGATTTTTACTTGTTGTGAACAAGCCTCAGCTTAGCATGACTTTTCCAGATCTTACTATAGTCTTTTAACAGACTTTAGGCAATTATTGGGGTGTTCATAACCTTTGGGCAGGAGGACTTCCACCAGTCGACCTGGGAAAAGTATGACAACATTTGTGGTCAGGGCTCCAACGGGCTGGACGCTGTGATGAACCCCTTTACCATTGTTCAAATGTTGCCCATACCCTCTCAGACTCAGTCTCTTTGCCTCAGCATTCCCTAATCCGGCAACCGAGTTTTAGTCAATCAAGTTTAAATAGGCCTCCTATAGTGGGACTGGGGAACGTATGGCCCGAGATGCCTATTAAACTTAGAGGTGTGTGTGTCTGGGGGGGGAGGGAGTCCTTTGTAAATCCTGATTAGAACTGGTCTGATAAAGGCTGAGCTGGGTGTGTGCAAACATGGGTTGATTAGCATTTGGAGCACAGATTCCCCATCATGCAGTGCTCCCCTGCTTCTCTGATCCCAGAATTCACTGCAGTCTCTGCTTCAGGCTTTCTGTTCTCCATCTCTCATGTAAATGAATGGTCATCTGGTTCCATCTCAGATGCAAATGAGACCTAGGGCAGTTGTTTCACTCTTGTCACCGTTATCTGGAGGGTCTTAGGTGCGTCTCCCACTGCATCTTAATCAGTTTAATTTAGGTGGGGGGAGTGAGTCCTTTGTGAGACAGCCAGGCGGTGTCCTGTGCCAGGGTTGCCCAAGAACACAGAGCTGAGACGTAACACCCAGCAGGACCTCGCCTGTGTTGTGCGAGTAGTTTGTGAAACATTTTGATTGAAGCAGAAGTGCATTTTTCAGCAAAAACTGGTTTCCTCAGAAAACTCCCTCTCTGTCTCTGTTATCCTAGGTCTCAGGGGCTATAACTGCTTTAACAAAAGACTTCAATCTCTTCCTACCTTGTGAAATCTCCTTTCACTTTGTGGCATCTTCACCTACCCCTTCCAGAACAGTTTTTGTGTTATCTTCTCATCATTGCCTTGGTCTACCCCAAGGTCTGACATCCTCCACTTCAGCTTCCAAAATCTGTCTTTCATTCCTCCTCTCAATGGTTCTCACAATATGCCCGGCCCATTTCATTCTCTGTGCTCTGTCTTGCTCAGGGCATCAGGTCTTTCAGAAAGGTCCACAAGCTCTTGATTATGAACCTTTTCGAAAGACCTCATGTCTTCAGCAAGATGAGAGCACGGAGAATGAAAAGGGCAGGGTATACAGCGAGAACCCATAAGAGAAGGCAGGTGAGACAAATTTTGGAAGCTAAGGTAGAAAATTCTCTAGCAATTCTAATCCTAATAGCTAGGTTAGGTGTACATGGTGACCCCTCTGGGACCGTCTCTTACGCTAAAGCTGTACAAGAAAGAGCTCCCAACAACAACAGCAAAAAGAAAAACTGAAAAAAGAAATGTGTGCCCAGAATGCAACTTTTTTGAATCAGAGGACCATCTTGGGCTGCGGCTCATCCAACTCAGCAGCTACTGCAAAGCCATCTGAGACCTCAGATCATCTTTAAAAAGGACACAGAAGTGCCTCCCTTCCTACACAAAGACTGTTCATGGCTTGTGCCTTGTCCCATCTCACCTTGGATATCAGGGTAAGCCACCATACACAGCATTGCCCAACGTAGGCTGGTGGTTTCAGTTTCTATTCCTGCCAGAAAGAGATCAAATATAGATTGAACCAAGTTATCTCCATTATATGTCGACCTGGGGTCTTCTTTAGTCTGTGGATGAGAATTAGAAAGATGGTGTTAGAGCACTGGAGGCAGGACTGTGTAACAGCATGACTTCATTGCTGTAGCATGCACTATCTGCTATTCCAACACAAAAAGCTCGTCTATAAAAATCAGGAAATGAAGCTTGTTGGATAACTTCAAGAGATCTGAAGAGATTTCCTGCAGCAAATACAGAACCTCTGCACCACTCTTCTTCATGTGGTCTTATATTTTGTAAGGCTGAAACTGTACAATTAGCAGTAATGCGCTATCATCTGAAAATCCTGCCTTAGCACTCACTCCTTTCCACAGCTCACCAAGTTCCTAAGCTGGTACCACTGTGCACATAGCACGTCTTCTCCTACACCTCTTCGTGCTATCAGTCATCTTCTCCTGCTGACCAATCACTGCCCATTTACCAATTCAATCATAAGCTCTCTATTATTACAGTAGCATCCCAGATTCCCCAGTGGTGCTTTGGGACCCCATAGGAGCTATAGTCACATACTGCACACACACTCACTTTGGCCATCTGAGCCAGGTAGAAATCAATGAAATTCTCGGGTTCATCTGTTCTGCCAATCTCCTCGTGGCTTCTGATCTCCTGTCGTATGAAAGAACGCACACGTTCAGTGCCACGGAATGTCTTCTCTTTAGGTCCAGGAACACAGTCCATGACCCAGGGAATAAATTCATACAGCTGTAGAGGAGACACGGAAGTGCTGCAAATCATTTGACATTTCCAAAGTGTTTACAGATGCTGGTACAGGCAGGTTGATGGAAGAACCAGTGAATTAAATACCCCAGCAATTGCATTTTCATTAGCACATGGAAGCATAGCATTGGGATGAAGTTTATGAGGCAGCAATCTACATGGCTCATGGTTTCTATTCCTATGTTTAAAACTATAACATCAGACTTGTAGAATAATTCCAGATTAGACACCATTTTGATTAGAACTGCCTTGACACAGCTAAAATAACATTAGGGTTCAAAAACCAGCCTTCTCTAGCACAATCACGGACATTTATTTCCATTTTTGTTGCTTATGAAGTGACAGTTAAGGCCAAATTCTGCCCTCATTTCAAGGGGGCTGCACAGTGTGAAAGCCCCAGCAGATCTGTCTGTAAAGTTTAGGATAGACTAAGCATGTTTAAGATGTTGATGTCCGTAAATTATTGTTTCAGAACCAGATGTGAAAGTTTCAAGCTACTAGTACGCCATACAATGTATGGAGAGGAGAATGGAGGATAACAACAGTCAAGTTACTCACTATGCAAACTCTTTTCAAACAGAAGAATACAGGTTCATCTAGAGCAAAACACTACAGCTGACAGAGCACTAGTTCCTTTTTGCATAGAGTAATTTAGAACATAAGTGCCTGAGCACTTAAGTAGAGGTCTGCTAGGTGGGTTTCAAGCTCCCACAAAGGAAACTTACACTGGTCAGGGTAGAGGTGCAATTTTTATTCACATTGGCACGTGGCACATTGGCCAGGTAAGTATGTATTTGCAGATCAATTTGCTCTGCTTGTGTTTCATTTAGTTTTAACTCGAATGCAATTTTGCATCATTGCTGGATTCTTCGTCTATTAGTTTATGATAAATATCACTTTAAATGTTAATTACCCATAGATCTAAAGCCTTTCTTATTCCCCTCCCTCCCTGTGGCAGCATTATACCATTTCCTTTCTGGGGGAAAGCGGTTATGCTGTATATTCTGGACTTATCTGTAGCCCTGTTCCTTCCTAGGCTGAATTCCAGTGGCTCAAGGTAACCCATACTAAATCTCCCTATTTTTGAGAGCTCAATCAGTACCCCTCCCTGCCCCCCTGATCCCACAATAAATAGGTCTGCACTAGGTTCTCCATGACTTATTTGCTGGAGTGCAAATATAAGTTTTCAAAGCCATTTCTCACAGTACTTAAGATATACAACATGATACTCAGAAAATACTGTACTGAGATATGAGCATGTAACAAAACTAACTCAGGTATCTCTGAGCAGCATAGCCTAGGACTGTGTGGATTTATGCACAGACTTTCCTTGCTGGGTAAGAAATAAAGCCAATCATGCCAGGTCTATATGATTTACAAGACAACTTGGTGATCAGGAAATATGTATACCAGTTACAAAGACTCCCCATTGTTTGCACAATTTGGTACAACTTATTTAAATTATCTCACTTCCACCCTTACAAATTCCGAACTCTGCAGTCTGGTAACTGATATACAGGCCGTTGCTAGATGTGCTCACTGTTTTCTAAGCCGTGTTAGACAATTCCCATCACACAGTTTGAATCAAATTTCAATTTGAATTAAAGTTTAATAGATGGTCATCAACCATTAAGGAGGTTTTCATGCATTTCTGCACTTTTGCAGTAGAGACAGCAGGCAGCTGAACACTGACCACCGATCACAATCAGGGCCACAAAACTGGGCTCGCCTGCTACACCTGGTGGTGGGCACAAGCAACAGCAAGCCCTAGATATCTACTGTACATAAGTTATAAGGTTAATACAGTTTAAATTGCCTAGTTCAGGCTGCCCTAGTCTTCATTAACTTTAATCCTCGTGCAATGAGGATTATTTAATTCGGACTGGAGCCTATTTTAATTCAGACTATAGGCATCCACGTGTATACAGTGATAGCTGTAGTCCTAGAAAAACGTAACATCTATAAACAGCCATAATGTCTAGTGTCATCTCTCTATTTATTTTTTTCCTGTATACAGATTCCACACAGTCTTCCCTTTTCTGGGGATCATCCCAGCCATTTCTTTTTCACCATAGTTTGAAACTCCTGGGTTCACTTGCCCAGGGGACAAGTTAGTATATGCTAACACTGCTGTAGCAACATGCCCCAAGCTAAGTATGCCCAGTCCATTCACTCCAATGCAAATATTTCAAAAACAGAAATATGCTGCTAATGGCACTCCAAAGAGCTGGCAAGTCTCCCCGAGTCGGGTACCCATGCGCTGGTACCACCTTGAGGTGCTGACAAAGGGCAGCGCTCAAGGGTCCCTTCTGCTGTGCCGGAGGCAGGAACACAAGGGCTTCTGTTAATTCCTGTTCTGCTTCTTCTGAGTTAAAGGGTGTTTGGGATGGGGAGGAGGGGGGAGATGTTGTGGATTTCAGGGGACAGCCATGGCCCCTTTGTGGAGCCAGCAGTGTAGGCTTGGGAGGGACACTGGAGGCAGATGGAAATTGGCTTCCCTGGGTGAGAAGCAAGGGAGTGGGAATAGGTGGGCCAGCAAGGGAGGAGAGGAGGTGGGGGAGAGGTCAGTCTGCACAGGACCGCACTGCAAGCTGGGAAGCACCAATGTGCTGGGCAGGAGACAGTCCTTACCTTGAGGCAGAGAAACAGGAGCGAGTAGGGCACAGTTTTTAAGATTTTAGGGGGCTGTTTTATTTCCCCTTTTTCATTTTTTTTTTATCTGTTTTGTGGGTGGTTCTGCCTAAGCCGACCCGAACCTTCTTTGGGGAGTGTGGTAATAAATGTAATGCACAAACAAGCAGGCCAACATCTTACTGTTAACATTTCACAGCATAAGTATCGGACTAATGCGGACATCCCCGGGGCCAGAAGGCTCTATCCTATCTTTTAGTAGTTTTGGGTACTGTAGTAATCCTTTAGATAACACTAATAGGCAAACCTTTCAGCAGCATTTCTCATTTTCTATTTATTTTAAAATATCAAACACAGTTTTCCTTACAAAATGCTGGAAACTGTTTCCAAATGCAGCTACATAATCAATGGATCCAAGCAGCCGATGGAAGTTTTCATCCTCCATAGAGAAGTGACCTCCAAAGACCACAGTACAGATCACATTTGCAACAGCATGGCCCAGGAGCAGAGAAGGGTCCAGAGAGCTTCCTGCAAACACAGTGATTAGCATTTGCTATTAGTGATTTTCATTACCAGTTCTCCCTCTGGTGGGGAAAATTGGATTCAGCATTATAGTAATTCCCCTCTATGCTACTTAAATTGTTAGAGGGAAACTACAAGTGACTGAAAAAAGAAAAACAAATTAAATTACAATTCAATCAACTGAAGGACAATTTGCTCATTGAAGAGATGGAGGAAGACGAGAAAGAAAAGGAGCAATGACATCCTGGTCTAACAGTAGATCAGAGAGAGTACATCTGTAGATCTCATGTCTCACAAAAGCCAAGGGAGGGAAACCAAAGTCTGGGTAGGTAGCTGTGGTCTCCTCTCCAGCAGCCATAAAGAGCCTGACCATGAAGGGTACAACCCCCGCCACAACCCTTCACCTGAGCACTCAACGCTTCTGAACCAGAGTCCCAACAAGTCTGATCCGCGACACAATCACCCCATCTGGCCGACCTTCTTTCTCTTGCATTACAAGAGGTTTGGGTGTCCCCGTGATGTGTACGAGCTTATTCTAAGACAGTCACTCCTGCATTTGCCTGCACACATCCAAGCTTTTCCTTCTAATAAGTAGACACTTGTCTTCATCCAGCATTTGAACTGGTTTGTTTGGAGCGTTAGGTGTTTCTCAAGCCAGATGATAGCATAGCAGTAGTCATTTAACTTTACAATATCTCAGCTTACTTGTCTACAGCAGGGTAAAGGATGCTGTCAGGCATTTGCTCAGAGCTCCTACATTCTGGGGAAGAGGGGCACAGAATGACCTAAAAATAAATGCTACTAAAGACAGGGCGGTTTATACATAGGTATTCTGCAAAAAAAATCCTCAACTACAATATTAAATTACAGCCCCTTGTCATCTCGCCCACAGTTTCATTCCTTTTTATCTATGAAAGAACCCAAAAACTTCAGATGGTCGCTCACTGCTGTCTCGCTCTGCCACAGGCTGGCTCACATGGTGAGAGCACGAGAGGAATCAAAAAGCACCTTTTGACGAACCCTTCATGCTGTCAAAGCGCTCCACCAAGTGCCAGGCCTCCTCCTGTATTCGGTGCTCCTCCTTCCCCAATGCCAGCTTCTTCATGATCATGAACCCAAAGCATCTGAGCTGCTTCCAGACATGACCGTTAGAGAACGGAATAACTGCGGTCATGTAGAACAACGTACATGCCACACTAAAATTTTGGTAAAAGCTAAATCATGTATACAGCAAGGGTTACACCCACAAGATTTTTCTGTCATAAGCCCAAAGAGGTAGAGCTATGCAGATTTCATGCAACTGCCATCTTCCTTTGATACAGGAAAGACATGGAGTGAAATCACCCCTGAGAAATCCCCCGTTAAGAAAGTTTCTCTCTTGAAGCCAGGGATTAAAACTGCTGGGCAGCTGCAATTAATCACCCCTACTAATCAAAGAACAGGGGAGCCTAGCACCACCAACATCTACTTGATTGATGTTATAACAATGATTTTTAAATCTGTTTTAATGTTTTGAGTCTTAAATGTTTTGAGAACTGATTTTTTTTAAATTAATATTCAAGGACTTTAATATAACTACTGAACTTGTTTAGAGAAAAGTTTGCCTGGGTTAGGATTTTTCCAGCAGCTAGCACAGCGACTGATACTCTAGGGGCATTCTTACATCTGGATCCTTGCAGCTCAAAGAAATCTGCTGAAAAGAAATGTGAATCACTTCCTACACAGTATATAAGGAGCCTGTGCTCCCTTTTGAGCAGCCAGGGGAAAGCATGCATTAAAGGCTGAGTTTTCAACATGAAGCGTGCACAGGCACATGCACACACACACATGCACACAAGCACACACATGAACTCAAAGGAGAGATTAAATCTGTAACTATGAGGTGGGGGGTGTTTTGGTTTGGGTTTTTTTTCAGATCAGTCTCAATTTGAGATGCAGCTCTCATGATTTTATGGGGACCAAGTCAAAAATCTCTGCTTTCCCGAGGCTGGCAATACTGAAATTGTAGAAGAGCATGAAGGGGGAAAATGAGTAAGATAAAAAAATGGGATAGGGAAGGAGAAAAGATACCAATGATTAGTTAGACAGGTGAAATAGGCTGGAATGGCAGCTCTCAACAATTTAAAGAGTAACTGGACTCTGCCTTGGAGCAGGTATGGTGCGAAGGCCTGTTTTTCTGTACATGAATTTGAGGTTGAAGTATACACCTGAAAAGTTTGTACAAAAACTGGGTGTTGGCAGTGCTCCATTCCCAGATCAGGAGCAGGTTTGTAACAGGAGCTGTGTAAAACTGGAGAGGGAAATATAAGCAGAGCTTGAACAAATCCCACTGTGCACAATCCTCTGGAACACAAACACTGGCACTGCAACTGCACACTCCCAACCGAACTAGCCCGCTTCGACCTACTCAAAGATAAACCTAGCAAACCTGAATGCCACAGCAGCTTCCCCTGAAAGGCCCAAACCTCAAAGGAAAATACTAAGCAAACCCCCACTTTTTTTTTGTTTTAATATAAAAGTTGACCTTCAAGAAAACTTCACCAAGCTATTGAAAGAAAAAGTATTTTTGCTCCATGGGATACTCCAACGGTTCAACATTTACTTAGGGACAAAAATGTGAAATACTGAAAATTTTCACAAACCATAAAGTTCTGAAAGACTGAAAATATGGATTCTCAAAATGTTGAAAGTAACGACTCCTGTCAGTCGCAATGAAAACGTCGCTACCAGCGCCCCATTGAACAAAAACAACATTTAAAAAAAATCAAAATTGACACTTTACTGCTAAAACCTTCCTTTCTAACAACTCTGTATTTCTCCTGGAATTTTTTTTTTTTTACAAACTGAACTGATGGAACATTTTTAACCCAGTACTAGTACTAGAGAGGTACTGAGCTGCGAGTGTTATTAGCCTGCTGGGGAAGAAGGTTCACTATTCAGGGATGGTGCTGGTGGAAAGGGGGTTCAAGCCTGGTGGGAGGAAGTCCAAACTCACAAAAGGACATTTTTAAGCAAACAGGAAAGGAACTCTTAGCCTTGGCAGGGTCTGCCAGAAGGAGGATGTCTGAACAGGGGAGAATTTTGATGTTAAACTGTGAGCAAATGAAGACAAGACTATTGTGTCTTCATATTTATACAATGGCTGTAATATGAAAGAACCACCCAGGTATGGTACGATCCTAGGCGCTGGTGTTCACTAACAATATTCAGCAAAGAAGGCCTAGCTGGATCCGAACACTGCAGTTCTGGCAGGGTTCTGGTGGCCGCTGAAACCTACAGCACAGCAAGGGGCAGGACAAGGCTAAAAAACTCTTTGCAGGAACTCTGCCCAATTTCTCTAGACTACAGAGAAAAAGAGGAGGGAATAAGTGAACTGGAAAGAGAAGACATGGTGCTGTGGAAAAACCAAGAGGCATTAACAGATAGGTAACAGTTGTAACAGGAAGGGTGGAGTGTGCCGGGGGATAAAAAAAAGTAACAGTAGGAGAGATTATTCTCACCCAGCCCCTTACTATAGACAGCCAATGTTCTGTTCCAAAACAGGGAGGGCAGAAGCTGCAGCATTTCCTTCCCATTTTCCCACCAAACAGCCTCATCCCATCCCAAACCTTCTTTCTGATAGGTAGGGAGACAGGCAGGAGCATGTTTAGGGCAAAGGAAAATATCAAGTCCTGCAGTCACTGTGCCCCCAATTCATAGGCGGCAGAAGGCCGGGGATAACGGGGCTCAGCCCACCCCCAAATGCAGAGCAGTGGGTAGGGCCACAAGGCAGCCTGGCCACGGGCTCCAGGCAGCTGCAGCAGGGGTGGAGAAGGGAGTGCACGCAGCCAGGATCGCAGCCCGGCGTGTGGATCACTGGCTGCCCAGCACGGAAGGCAAGTACCAGTTGATTCAGTGAAGGAGGAAGGGCTGCGGGGGTGCAGATCGAGGCCCCTGTGGTGAGGGAGGGAGTAGGGCACAGGCAGGAGCAGGGCTGGGGTGAATGGGGCCTCGGCCAGGTGGGTGGTGGGACAAATCGGGGCCCAGGCGGCTCGTCCAGGCATGTGGCAGGGCTCCCATCACTGTGCACACCCCAGCGGAGGCCTGGGGGGCATGTGGCCCCCCAGATCTGTATGCAGGGCGGAGGCAGCTGCTGCTGTGCACAGCACTTTGCGCCCCCTGCAGCTGCCCCAGGAGTGGCGCAACACCATGTGCCTGCCACCGCTGGGCTGCGCTGCGCCCCCTGTCTGCCCAGTGGTGGGACGCACGCAGCATCGCACAGCTCCAGAGGTAGCTGCAGTGAGGCGCAAAGCACAGCAACAACTGCCTCCAACCCACACACAGATTGGGGGGGGCACATGCCCCCAGGGCCTCTGCTGGTGAGCACACAGCAGCAGGAGCCCCCCTGCACCAGCCATCTGGGCTCTGATTTTCCCACCACCCAGGGCCCAATTCACCCCAGCCCTGCCTATGCCTGCGCCCCGCTCCCTCCCTCACTGCAGGGGCCTCGGTCTGCCCCACCCCCACACCCCTTCCCCAACAGACTTACCTGCTGGGGGGGAAGTGTGTGCACATATGCTCATCCCCCTTCTCCTCCCCAAATATTTTTTTCTGCCTCCACCTAGGCCCCAATTCCATAATATGAAACCTGCCCTTTAAAAACATACTCCTTTTTCCTCTTTAGGCAGTGGAAATCCCGCCTTTGGTATTGTTTCATTTCTTAGGCATCTCAGGTGTCACTGACCTATTTAATATTAAATCATTTGACGCATACCACAGCTAAAATAGCAGATGTTATGATCCTGCTTGACTCCCGCATGTACAACACTCAGAATAAACTTTCCTTGGAGTGCAGACATAGTTAAGGCTACCAAAAATTACATGCATTTTCTTGGTGAGCTTATTAGTCCAATCATTAGTATCTGAAAATACATACCTTTTTGAGGCCTTCATGATCAAGTTTAAATTTCAACTGCAAAAGGTTTCCAAAGACCAGGAACGGGACTGGTCTGGGAGGAAGTCACCTGCAAGCCCACAGCATCTTCAGAAACTGCACAGACACAAGAGATACAACTAGGGCAACAAGGACCTCGCTTACTGTCAGCATTTTCCCTCAGCTTTACAAAGCGGCTCTGTCTCTGCTGCAAATATAAAGACTGGATCTTGCTGTTTTAAAATCTTTCCCAGAAAGATGTTTTTATAGTCAGTCTCTCATCTCCCTACCCTCCTATTGCCATGCCACCAGACTGCTCCCAGTGGGAGAAGCGCACACGTTCCTTAAGGAATGTAATGCACTGGTGTAGCAATGTCTCCAATGTCAGCAGTGACAGACCTGCAGGTTTGGGACCCATGGGCAAGAAAGTTGTTTTTAGGGCTGTGTAAAATTTCACCAGCTGTTTTGTATCAACTTGTTTCACGCTCAAAACAGCAAAATCGAAACAAGCCGAAAGGCTTTGAAACAGGGGGAGGGGAAGGACTGCTCTCATATCAACTGTGTAGCTGGCCAGTGATTGTCATCCTTCCCTGAGGACTCTTCCTATCCCAGTGCTCTGGGGGAGGGATGGAAAAACAGCATAAAAGGCAGCATCGTTTGAACTGCCCTGCTTTCTGTCACCCATGTCACGAGTTTTGCTTGTCAGCAGCCTAAGCTACAGTTTCCCAGAAACCCCTGCACCTATCTCCTTAAAACTTGGCGGGCTTCATGGCCTCAGAAGGGGCTACCATCCCTGCAAGTTTTGTTTGAATTAGGCAAGAAATGACGAAGTTATAAGCAGTTTCGTGCTTCTCCATTATAGCCTATGGGCAAAACACTAAAACAGTGCCGAAACAGCGAAACAGTTTCAACAAAACAAAACTCAAAACAAAACAACGTCCCATCGCAATGTCAAAAAGGAAGTCGAAATGAAGCGATGCTGTTTCACAGAGCCCTAGTTGTTTTCTCTTATTTGTTTCTAATGTGCATTGGGAAAGAGGACTCGGCGTACATACTTTGAAAAAACAATGGGTTAAACCAAAAATGGGCCTGACATCACAGATTTCTCCTCTTAAAAGTAACAATATTTTCATCCTGCGGTATATTAAACAGTCCTTTTAGTGAAAGGAACACATTAAGACACTCATCCTTCCCTCGTCAGTGTGAACCCCACAGCTCCTTGATTAGCTGTTTTATCGTATCAGTTCAAAGTACACTGTACACTACTAGACTGACAGCAAGATTTCAGGAATATTCAGGCACATGTTTAGATGTGTAAATCTGGCAATGAATGGGGCAGAGGACGTTCCTGCTACTTACTGTATAATGTGTTACTGGACCACTTTGTTCACCTCTATCCCACTGCTTGCTGTTTTCTCTCAGGTTTTATGGATAAGCTCTTTGGGACAGGGAACAACTTTTAATTGCATGTATATGGACCCTAACACAAAGAGATCCTGATCCTGATTAGGGTGACAAAGTTCTGCACTAACCAGATATTATAACAGCTTTCCATACAAATGACCAAGGCTGGACTGTTGAACAAAACAAATCCTACATGGAGGATGGCTGCAATATTTCCATCCCCCTCCAAAAATATGACTGTTTTCACTCACCAGGCCCTGCACACCTACAGAGTGGTGACGGTGACCAAGAAGCCACCCCTTGCCGGCTCCTTCCCCAGATGTGTACTCATAGGAAAGAACAGTGACATGCAGCCACAGTGAACTGCAGTCTTTGCCCAGGGCCTCCCGGAAAAGTCAGCTTCCAGGTTCCCCAAGCATGACGGTAGGCTCAGGACACTACTCAGTTTGGACAGTTAGGATTACTTATGGGGAAGAGACTGACAAGTGTACTCATGCACCTCGTTTTGACTATAACTCATGATGAGTTCTCCTGACATGAAGGGTAGAGCAAGGAGTGGCTCAGGACACTGTGCTTTTTGGAAGGAGACAACTGCAGTTTTACAGTGTATATGAAGATGTGGGGGTTCGATTCACTTGGAGCAGGGTTCTTTAGCTAGGCAAAAGGAGAAACTAAGTTTGTAGTGAAGGAAGTCAGGATGGTTTGGTGATTTCTAGAGATTGCACCACAAGAACAAGAAGGGAGAAAGAAGAGAGGGCAGGGAAGAGAGGGCTGAGAACAGATGAGATACCCTCAGGGAGGATGAACGGGAAGTCATGGGGAGGCAAGAATGGCCTGGCTGAACGATAATGCAGGAAGAGCCCAGCTGCTGGTGCAACAGGATGCCAAGGGCTCGTTACTAAAGAGGAGACTACAGGTGGCAAAGTCCAGCTACAGCAGGAGAGCAGGCCAAGCCACCAGTCAGAATTAAAGACTGCTGTTCCGAAAGGGGAGACACGTAATTAGAAGGGGCCGTGCTCAGAGGCACTTGAAAAACCCCACTCTCCTAGCAAGGAGGGGGGTCGGGGGCCAGGGCGGTGCTCCAGAGGGAACCAAGCTCCCGAGAGAAGATGGAGCAACCTGGGGGACCCCAACTGGTGCAGAACCTGATCACAAGTGCTCCGGCCACGGCAGAATCCCACTTGGTCTGGGCTTACAGCAGAATCCATTAGCAGAGAAATGCATTGCAGAACTAGTCTCAAGTGTCTTGTAGCAGAGGCTCAGGAGGGAGATTGGTCGGTAACTTACTGCTGATTGTAAGTAACGCCAGGCTCTTGCTCTTCACATTTCCATTCTCTTAATGGCAAGCAATGCTCTCCCCCACACCACCATCTCAATCAGTGGAGCTCCCCTTCCTTCCCTGTAACAACTGGTTTGATACAGTATCTCATCCTATTCTCATAAATAAATTAAGAGGCTGTGACATAGATGTGTACACGGTCCAGTGGGTGGCAAATTGGCTTAGCGGTCACACCCAAAGAGTGGTAGTAGATGGGTCAGTATCGACTTGGAAGGATGTGGGTAGTGGGGTCCCGCAGGGTTCGGTCCTTGGACCTGTGCTCTTCAATACCTTCATCAGTGACTTGGATGTGCGTGTGAAGTGTACTCTGTCCAAGTTTGAGGACGATACTAAGCTGTGGGGTGAAGGGCACACTCCGGAGGGTAGGGAACGATTGCAGGCGGACCTGGACAGGCAGTACACAATTCTATGAATCTAGGAATCTATGAATAGGATGCAGTACAACAAGGACACGTGCAGAGTGCTGCACCTAGGGCGCAAACATATCCAGCACACCTACTGGCTGGGCAGTGACCCTCTCAGCAGCACAGAAGCGGAAAGGGATCTCGGAGTCATAGTGGACTCCAAGATGAACATGAGTTGTCAGTGTGATGAAATCATCAGCAAAGCAAACCACAGTTTATCGTGCATCAACAGATACATGACGAATAGATCCAAGGAGATGATATGTCCCCTTTATGTGGCATTGGTCAGACCGCAGTTGGAGTACTGCGTTGTTTTGGGCGCCGTACTTCAAGAAAGATGTTGATAGACTCACGAGCGTCCAGAGGAGGCCACTCGTACGGTCAGGGGCTTACAGAACAAGCCCTATGAGGAGAGACTGAGGGCCCTGGACCTCTTCAGCATCTGCAAAAGAAGACTGAGAGGTGATCTTGTGGCCACCTTCCGATCCATTAGGGGGGCACAGCGCGATGCTCTGTTCACCAGGGTGCCTCTTGGGGTAACAAGGAACAATGGTCACAAACTGACAGACAGCAGATTTAGGCTAGATATCAGGAAAAACTTCACGGTAAGGGTGGCCAATAATTGGAATGGGCTTCCAAAGGAAGGTGGTGCTCTCCACTGTCTTGGGTCTTCAAGAGAAGGCTGGATAGGCATCTAGCTGGGGTCATCTGACCCTAGCACTTTTTCCTGCCTAGGCAGGGGGTCGGACTTGATGATCTGTTGAGGTCCCTTCCGACCCTAGCATCTATGAATCTATGAACACTACCAAAGGATGCTCAGAGGCGGTCCAGGCTGGCCTGGGAAGGGAGGGATGGCTGAACCCTTTGAAGGGAGAACAGCCTTGGCATGCTCCAATGCAGGTGACCAATAAATTCCTTTCTGGAAGAGTATCTGTCTGCTTTGCTGCTCAGGATTTTAGGGGCACTCATTTCCCCTTGGGAGAAGTAAAGTCCCTCTCACAGAAGCCAAACAGAAGGTTTGGCTTCTCCCTAAGGGAGGCCATGGATAACCAGGAGGGTCAGGGACTGATCAGCCAAGTCTTGTAATAGAAAGGAGCCAGGGGCTCACCCCACTGTAGACACCACACCTGGGCTGACTTCAGGAGGTACTTGGAGAGATTAGACCAGGCCCAGGCTGCCAAGCTAGCACTCCTGGCAGCAATCTGTGACCAGTAGCATAACAGGGGATATGACCAGAGGTGAAAAAGCCACCATTGCCTCAGTGGTGGCTAACTGGGCTGCCACAATCAGCTTGGAGGAGCCAGTGTCACACAGCTCCATGAGAGCAGAATGGTGTAGCTAAGCCTCTGTCTGTGACAAGTGGTGGCAGCAGTGGCATCCCAGACTACAACCCTAGGGCTCTGAAGAGCTGCTGCAGCTGTAGGAACACACCTGGCCACAGCTGTGGCAAAAGATTTAGTCTACAAGACGAAGAGCAAGCTCACAGTACTGAGCCAGGAGAGAGGGTTACCCTTCGCAAAGGGAACAAAGACACAACTAATCAGACAGCTGGTACAGAGCCATCAAAGCTCAGGACCCTGAACTAGAGCTGGTACCAGGGCAGCAGCCTAACTTCTCAGCACAGGAGGGGAGAGAGCTCCTCCCCCAGAGCAGCAGCAGGGCTTCTTCACAAAGC
>NW_005841874.1:360833-398989 GCF_000455745.1 Alligator sinensis
GATCGTGAGCGAAAGAGCACTTTGGGTGGAGGAGCCATGGGGCAAGCTGGAATATGAGGACTGGATAAAGCAGCACAACCGTGACCTGGAGATAGAGACACTGAGGAGCCACTGGGAAACCCAAGAAGCCAACCAACAGCCCAGCCTTTGGGGAGCACAGATCCTAAGGTATGAGAGAGCCTATGTATTACCCAAGGTTTGACCTGAGGATTGGCTCCACTGCTCACTTCCTTGCTGAGCTCTAAAACCCTTTCAGAGATGAGATGGATGAGAAACCCAAAGAGGCACTCTGGGATACCAGGACTTAGATATTCTGAGATATGTGACAACCATTTAAAGGTTCTTTGTCTATCACTACCTGCTAAGAACTATTATACTGCACCCAAAGTACCTCTTGGCAATCCAAGTTTTCTGAGGACAGGATGTTTCTCTTGCAATCCATGGGTCAAATGTGCTCTCACTCTTAATCCTGTTGGGGTGGAGGAGATTTCTTGACCGCACTGTGAATTAATCTCTTAAGCAGAAAACTGTTTTATTACTAAAGCATTCCCATACTCTTACAACAAAATAGAATAAAACCAAGATGAAAGTTGTTTTTTTTTAAATGATCCCAAAGACAAGTCTGGAAACAGAAATTAATAAACAAATCCTTTATAGGTACTACCTGCTGGAAAGCAGACACATGACACGACTTCTCTGTCTAGTAGGTTTTTAGGGAATATGTTATTTGACTGGGAATTTACATACATTCTACATCCTTGTTTACTTTTCATTTAAAAGCAGCGATACTCTTTTCCTCATGTCTATTTATTATATTCCTATAACTACAATAATTCAGAAGGAAAATTAAATTGCCTTCTCACAAATGGACAGTGTCCAGAATACATTGTGTTCTTCCACCTCTCAAGTTGACTTTCTTGGGGGGGGAAACATTCAAGAAGCTGGATGTTGCAAAAGGTCCTGCCCAAATTAGTCCTTTGAAGAAACTATCCTACATATCACCACGATTCATGAGATCCAGTGCCACAATCACATTTTACTACTCTTCAACTTCCAAATGCCTCCAATTGTTATTTACAATTTTATATACATTATCTATCTATCTAAAATCCTCTATGCCTCCTGGCTCTCCCCACTATCACTCAGGGAAAGATAGTGACCACGTGGTGATGGATGGGAGTGGTACTTCCTGCAATACTGGAGGACCATTTCCAGCTTCTCTTGGCCCTGTGGAGCAGTCTAACATGACTGCAACATAATCACCTCCCGTGCCTTGCACCTAATGCTTCTACTGATGCAGGCCTTATAACTGCATTGGCCTTTTGTGTAGCTGCATCACACTGCAGACTCCTACTGAGTTTTTGATCTACCAAGACTCCCAAGTTCCTTCTCAGTAGTGCTGCCATTGAGCCACGTGTCACCCATTTGATATTTGTATTTTTGATTATTCCTCTTGAGGTGTACGTAGCATCTTGCATTTGCCATCCTTGAACTTCATCCTGTTAGCTTTAGCCCAGCTTTCCAATTTGTCAGGATCCTTCTGAATTGTGCTTCTGTCCTCCAACATGTTTGCAATCCTCCAGTCTGCAAACTTGCTCAAAACATTCTCAATTCCAGCATCCAAATCATTAAGAAACATGTTGAATACTACTGAGCCCAGGACAGATCCCCGTGGGACTCCACTCTAAACCTCCTCCCATTCTGACATGGATCCACAGCTTTCCCTTCATCCACCCAAGTAGCTATTCTGTCAAAGGAGATCAAATTTGTTTGACATAATTAGTTCTTAGTAAATCCATGCTTGGTGCTTGTGATTAGCCTTTCCTCCTCCAGATGCTTGCAAATGGCCTTCTTTAGGAACTTCCCTTGAGCACAAAGTTGTGAGGTCAGGAAGTGAGCAGTTGTTCTATGGAAAGTGCTCTTCTCCCTGTGTTCAGGTCTCTTTACTGATTTCAGTGGAACTGAAGTACATGTTTAATTCCTTGACTGAAAATGCAGGCTTTCCTGAATCCGGCCATTAGTGGGAAACTTAAAGAATTTATTAAAATGTTATCATTGTTTTAAAATTCTTAAAAGGTACGAGAGGTTCAGTAATGCGACTGGAATCCCGAGCTGATGTTGCTTAGCAGGGCACTGCATCCGTTTGGTAGGAGAACACTGCATTTTGCACATTTTGAATTTTCATCACAGTGTTGTTTCATTTTCTTTCAGACCATTGTAGTGATGATAAATAAATGAAATATGCAAATAAAAGAAATACTGAAAGCAAATACCTAAAAGCAAATATATTTTCAGATGCCTAGACATAATTATGGCAATTACAGTTCAACCTTTTCCTTAAGTTCCCAGCTTATATGGTCCCTTTAAAAAGAAATTAGAAACCAGCAAAGCCCTTTCACTAGACCATTACCATTTAGCAAGGGCTTATTTTAGAATCATTTATATAATTTGTTTTTTTATGCTTTTAGCTAGAAGCTAGAAACAAAACAAAATCTGTTTTTTGAAAGATTTATTTATTAACATAATCAAGAAATCTTTCCCACCCCAGTGGGCTGTAGACAACCAGCGGTTTCAGCCAACACACTGCAACAAAACCATTACATCCCATTCCTGGAAACCTGCAAGTGCAAGTTAGACAGACACTTGGCTGGGATGGTTTAAAGCAAGGTAGATTTGCACCCTATAGACTAACTTAATCAGGGATACAAAGCATAAGCTTTCTTGAATCCAAATTTACTTCATCAGATTGTTTAGTCAGGGATGATCTGGACTTGAGCAGGGAACTGGATGAGATGACCTTATAAGGCCTTTTCCAGCCCTACTTTCCAAGATCCTAAAGGGTAGGATAATATTATGAAGCAACCACTGAACCTCTCACAGCTGTTGTGGCTCATAATATTTTTATGCAACTTTCAGATTTTAAATGGACACTTGTAGAGAGTGAACAATCAAATTCGAGGTGGTCTAAAATACCTAAATTAAGAATATTTATCTTAGATTCATTTTCATTTCAAGTAAAACTTGGGGCAAGTGTATGAATCCCTCTGCTCCAGCATTCCACCACCAAAGGTACAACCACCTCCACCCTAGCAACTCCCAAGGCTTTTGCAACTATGTCATGTATTACATGTCATGCTTCACTGCAGTGCCATTTCTTGGCATTTTGACTTGTCACCTCCAAAAGCCCCATTTCAAACCAGAACGTTATGTACATGCTGTGTAATAATGCCACATTCCTATGATTTTGCACTCTTCTGTTCTCTTCAACCCTTTTGTCTTGCAGAATCATCTCACATGACACTATGAATATTATTGTTAAAAGAACACATTTCTGAATCTCAGCACAGGAGATCTTTGGTATATTTTGCTGAGAGACTGCAGCACACAGCTGTTTCAACTGCACAGGCCAAATTCTCATTTTTGATTGAATGCCATCAACCAATGCTTTCAGACAGTGGAAGGCTGCATTAAATTTAGACTCTGAATTCCTTCGAGATGTATTAGATTTAGGCAGAAAGCCTGACTGAGCTGTGGTCGCAGTTTCGTCTACATCTTTACCAGACTAAACACTCTGACCTCAATCTGTAAAAATTAAATATGTTCGCAGAGAGGAACCACCCTGAAATAACACGCATGGCACCCCGGGCTGCCGATCTAGTTCAGCAGCTACTTAAAAATCAGTGTTAGAACTTGTGCCATCAGCAGAAATGTGTGTAACCTGCTAGACTTTCTCCTTGAAACATAAGCATAGGTTGTGTGCATATCTGTCTTACCTTCAATGTTGGGATAAAGCACTATATACAATGAGTGCCCAGCACAGAGTGGTAATTGTGGCCTCTGTACTTGCCATGAATAGACTGAATCATGATGTCTTCATCATACATCAAGTTGGGGTCATCCTTAAGTCTGTGAATGACAGCCAAAGAAGAGAGTAGAGCGCCAAGGGTTGGACTGTGCAACAGTTAACATAATTCATGATAGGAAAATATATCCTGCACATTACTCCAAAACAAAAAACATTGTAAAAGAATTAGAAAAAAAGCTGCATACAAGAGCACAGAAGTTGAGAAATAAAGCACTCAAGACATTTAGATGGCTCGCAAATTTTGCCCAATTCTTGGCTCAAATCTTGCACTAAGAATTCTTGCCTAAGTCACCATATTGACTTACTGTATTTACTCAAATACAAGACAAGATTCCTGCCCCCCCCACCCCCCATGGGCATGGGGGAAAAAAAAGCTCCTCATCACATACAAGGAAAGCTCACTAAATACATGGTCTATCATTAAACTGCTGCCAAAAGCAGCATGTGCTCAGCAATGGAAACCAACTATGAAGTTGAAAAAACCCCACAAACAGGTGGGTGTTCCCCCATAGGGAACTGGCACCAGGCCTGGAGGTCCTGCAATATGAGGTTGGCACCAGGAAGGCCAGCGCCAGTCCTGACACGCTTTCCTTGGTGCCAAAACTGCTACATTTAATCCTAGCCAAAAGAGTAAGATGCTGATGGGATCCTTTTTATATATATAATTTTTATTTAAAACACAATTATCACCCTACGATTCCAAAGCTACACATATTGAGCACCCTTGTTTTACCAAGACTTCACATCGCAGAAACAACTACATATCAAACCCTTAAACAACATGCATCAACTTCCTACAAAAAAAACAAACCCTTACAGAAATCTTTTTCTTCATACCCCATGAGAAACTGTTAGCTCAGTAACCACCTGAAACTCCATGCCTCTCATCAGTCCTCTCTGTTGGTTTAGTGAAACGAGCGTCCTGTCCTTTTTCCTCCACCTCTTCCTCTCCGATCTCTTCCTTGTCCCAATCGATGTAGTGTTTCAGTTCATGCATCCCCAGCTTCAGGGACTCTCTTTCAGTGAAAGCCAGCCCCTTAAACACCCAAAGATTTCTTACTTTCCATAAGCTACTTTTAGCACATGCTAATAAAGTCCTTAAAAAGTCCTCCAGTCCCTGTAGTGTAAGTCCATCTAGCACCATCTCCTGCACTAATGACAGGTTTATTGTGGTGACACTCAGGAAGCACTGGACCCTTTCCCACACCCATGGTCAACTGGTGCCTCCCAAGTCTGCGGAGGCACCGGCAGGGCACGACCGGGGGGGTGGTCCCCCAGCGGCCAGTTGGGGCCCAGTGGGGTCCCAGCGACCAGTTACCAAGTACACCGGTGGCACGGCAGCTGTCAGGGGGGTGACCAGCACTCTCAGGGGGGACACGAGCCCCCACTACACGTCACCTATGCCCACACCCTTTTCTATATTTATACTCCCAAAACATGTCCCATTGTTTCTTCTTCCACACACCTCACTCTTGGGCAAATGGATGAGCTTGTCATGTCCCATCTGTGTTGCACTCCTGTCACCTTACAACCCTCCACGCTAGGTTACTATGTTTGCCTTTTAACTGTTTACCCACCAGCACACCCCACACCTTCTTCACTTGACCTTCTGTGAAGTTTCCTGCCAGCACCATCCTGCTCCTCTCGCTTACTACTATCATCAATTTCTTATGGTCCGTTGGGCCCTCTAGCCCTACCTTCCCTATCTTATACCTCTGCATGAATCCTTCCATCATGGCATAATGAATCGGTGGTTGCCACACCCATGGACTCTTCAAAGATGTCCCATAGACTCCCCATTTCCTCAAAATTGCAGCTGCATGAAATCAGGTGATACATGCTGCTTTCCCCTCTCCCTCTGTTACCGACTTGCATAATGCACTTACATATTTTGCATGGATGAACAATCCCAAAATCCAGCAGCCCCCATCCCCCCATCTCTCTTGCTTTGTACAGTTCAGCTCTAGTCAGCCTTCCTCTTTTGGCAATCCAGAAGAAGATGCACTTTGCCCTCTGTACTTCTGCTATCTGCCGCTACATTGGTGGGAATACAATTCCCATATATAGGATAATTGGCAGCAGCACAACCTTAAATGCCGCCACTTTTCCAGCAAAGGACAGTGTCCTTCCAGACCATAACCAAACTATTTCCTGTAGCCTTGCTGTCACCTTATCTCATGCTCTAAAACCCTTTCCTTCAGTGTCCATCAGGATCCCTAGCACTCTGATTTCCCTCTCGCTTATTTGAAGGCCCAACCTACTCCAAGTCCCTCCAGTTCCCCACTCCCATGATGGTGCTTTTTGATCTATTTAGTTTAGCCCCCATAACTTCTCCATACCCTGATGTATGCTTTAGCACCTTGTCCATCAAAAGTCTATCTCTAACTACGATATTTATATTATCCATGTATAGTATATATGAAAACTTCATCATTTTACAAGAAGGAAGCAAATTCACCACCTGAACCAGAAAGCTGACACTCGCTTCTGTCCATTGCTCCACGGAAAATCTTCACAGTCACAGAGTTCAAGCTGCCTCAGAACAAGATAATTTCCTGCCCAGGAGAACCTTCCATCAGCCCAGACTCCTGTGAAATATGAAATACTATAACCAGAAGGAAACATAATTCAACATCCTACTTGACACCAGACAACATCAAGGTAAATAGACTGTTCAAACTTTTATCTGAGTCTAGTTTGCACAAAATGAACTATTCCAACCAGGAGATCTTACTACACCTTCAGCTCTCCTGTGAAATATGAATTTTCATTTCCATCTAGCCCATCCAGCCCCATGGACCTGTACATATCCAGCTTTTCTAAGTAGTCCCTAACCTGTTCTTTTGCCACTGTTGGCTGTTCACCTCCTCCCCAAAAAGTGCTCCCCGGTGCAGTAGTCGGGGATCTGACCTTGCCTGTGAAGACTGAGGTGAAAAAGGCATTGAGCATTTCAACCTTTTCTGCATTTTGTCACAAGGTTGCCTCCCGCATTCGGGAAGGGACCCACACTTTCCCTGATCCTCCTCTTAGTGAAGACATACTTGTAGAAACCCTTCTTGTTATCCTTCACATCTCTTGCTAGCTGCAACTCCAATTGCACTATGGTCTTCCTGACTTCATCCCTGCATGCCCGAGCAAGGCTCCATATTCTTCCCTAGTTATTTGTCCAAGTTTCCACTTCCTATAAGGTTTCTTTTTGTGACTTATTTTACTGAAGAGTTCCCTGCTAAGCCAAGCTGGTCTTCAGCCACACTTGCTAGTTTCCCTGCCCATTGGGATGGTTTGTTCCTGCACTCTCAGTAAGGCTTCTTTGTGGTAAAGCCAGCTCTCCTGGACTCCTCTCCCCCTCTGTTTGGCTTCTCAGGGGATCCTGCCCATGATTTCCCCGAGTCAGTCTGCTTTCCTGAAGTCCAAGGTCCTTACTCTGCTGCTCTCCATCCTTCCTTTCCTCAGGATCCTGAACTCAATCATCTCAATGTCACTGCTGCCCAAGTTGCCATCCACTAATACACTCCCCACCAATTCACCCCTGTTTGTGAGCACCAGGGGTCAGTAAGAGCAAGGCCTCTGGTTGGCCGCTCCAGCACTTGCACCCGGACATCGTCCCCAACACTCTGCAAAAACTTCCTGGATTGCCTTTGCACTGCTGTATTGCCCTCCAAGATGTCAGGGTAACTGAAGTCCCCCATGAAAACCAGGGCCTGTGATCGGGAAACTTCCACTAGCTGTTTGAAGAAAGCCTCATCTACCATTTCCTCCTGGTCTGGTGGTCTACAGCAGACACCCACTACAACATCACCCTTGTTGCTCTCCCCTCTAACCTTAACCCAGAGACTCTCAACAGGCCTATCTCCAACTTCATACTGGAGCTCTGAGCAATCATATGGCTCTTTCGCATACAGAGCAACTCCTCTTCCTCCTCTTCTGCCCTGCCTGTCCTTCCTGAACAGTTTGCACCCATCCATGACAGTGCTCCAGTCACGCAAGCTCCCACCAAGTCTCTGTGATTCTGATCATGTCATAGACCATGACTGTGCAAGGACTTTCAGTTCTTCCTGCGTGTTTCCCAGGCTCCGTGCATTTCTGCAAAACACCCGAGGTAAGTAGTCAATTGCCCTGATTTCTCAGGAAATATGAGAACACCCCCTTTGTTGCCCCCTCCTTCTTGCTCTTCTTCTAGGTCTCCTGCTTCCCCACTTACCTCAGGGCTTTGGTCTCCATCCGCCGGTGAACCTAGCTCAAAGCCCTCCTTGCTAGATTAGCAAGCCTGTCTGTGAAGATGCTCTTCCCTCTCTTCGTCAGGTGGATCCCATCTCTTCCCAGCAATCCTTCTTCTTGGAACAGCATCCCATGGTCAAAGAAGTCAGCTCTCTGCTGGCGACACGTCCTGAGCTGCCAGGTGTTGACCTGCAGGATGCTCCTGTTCCTGCCCGGGCCCTTTCCCTTGACCGGAAGGATTGAAGAGAACATGACCTGAGCCCCAGACCCAGCATGGTGGACTGAAAACCAAACAGGGAATACATTTTATAGCACTTGAATATGGGGGCAGAGATATCAATACTATCTTCCTGCTCAAGCCCCAGGTCAAGAGTATCAGGCTCACAGGTCTTAAAAGGCAGGATGTTTCAGAGGGAGGCACAAACCCAGAGAAGTCTCTGCAACCCGGGCTACACCCACTGTGGGCTTACAGTGTGAAACCAAAAACTTTTATCTCAATCTGGGACTAGATGGGCAACTGGCAACATAAATACAGCTCAAGTGGGAATCATCTCCTTTTCTCATTCCACATTCTGAGTTACCTGCAGGTGATGCATACACTGCTTTTGGAAGACCATGGAAAAAGACTCTAAAATGATCCAATCTAATGTCAAAGAGGCATAAATCATGAAGTTGTTACATCAGGATAAGAGAGATCATCATCCTGCATTCATCTCTTCACTCTTTAAAGATTACAGCCTCCTTCTACCTGTCTACATCAATGTGCAAATACACACACCTCCTCATTCCTCCATATTCCATTCCAGGACATGCCCAAGGCTGCAACATGCCTCCTCCGATGGACAAAGACAAAAAAGACTGAAGGCTGCCCTGGCAAACAAACAGAAAGGTGCTCTCTTCTAGATTTTCTTCATCTCCATCACTGATATGGGTTATTACTCATATTGCTCATCCACACGGGTAACTCTAATGCAGAGAAGTTTTATGACCTGCTTAAGGTCACACAATGATTCAGGGAAGAGCTGGGAAAAAAATCCAGATTGTCTGACCTCCCCTCCACTAGAATGGAGCCTTGACTGCAGTGCCCTTATTTTAAAAGATACAACCATATTCTATGGCAATGATCTGAAACCAAGGAATAGCAGTACTATTTCAAATGCTTTCTTTAGGCTACAGTAATATGTCAGGCAACTGTGTTTGCAGCTATACCACTGACAGTGTCAAACCCAGATTCATGAGAAAATTTGCAAATTAAACATGGATGTGAACAACACAACACAACTTGATCATCATACGGTAGATAAAGCCCTGGGGAGATTTTCCAGGGTTCAAAAGGGCTGTGACGAATTTTGCATAGAAATTCTAGTACCATGAGCATATATAGCTTTCTGTCCAAGAGGTCAATAGCTTAAGTGTATCTCTTGGTATGTGTACTTTTCTTCTGGAAGAAAAGACTGATGAAACCACCATGAGAAAAGCAAATGGTATTTAATTAAAAAAACTGGCCCTCTCTTTGAGCTCCCCAGATGCAAACCAAAAGGAGTTTTAAAAAACTGTGCTAACTAGGAAAAGCCATCTTTTTTTATCATCTACCTACACGCCACCTTTTTCCTGTTTATTTTTCCTCCCTCTGGTTCTCTTTTCTTAGAGTATTTGCAAGAAGGAAGCTTACTGACACACTCTTTTCCTTTGCAGGATGCCTTCTGAAGGCTCTTCAAGTCAGACACTTTTTTATATACAGGTAAGATAGTTTTCCCCAAGCTGTGTGGGTTTATGCCCCATTGTAGCAGGGCTGGAAACGCTTGCCCCTCTACCCCCTTCAGCCACTGCTTCCCCCCCTACCAATTCCCCCTAGTAAGAAGAATCAGCTGCAAAGTGAATTGGCCAGTGCTGCCAATTGCTGCCTACAATCAGTGGGGGTGTCGTTAGCCACAATTTGCATGTACCCCCCAGGGAACTCTACACACCCCTCCCCCCAAGGGGGATGTGCCCAACACTTTGGGAAACAGTGGCATAAGATATGTAATCAGAGAAAAACTGAGAGTGCCTAGTGCCAGGACATTGGAAAGAATCCAGGGGGGGGCCCGTTCCATGTACACTACATGACACGACCACAGTATGTTATATGGAGCCCCAGGCAGAATATTCCTCCCTCCAACACACTCCCTGGCTGACCTGGAAATTAGTAGAGACCTTGTAAGGCAAACATAACCATATACCCTTGCATACACACACACACACACACACACACACACACATCTTGTGCAGCTCTGAGATCAGCCAGGACTTCAAAGTTCGCACAAGAGAACATAAAGTCAAGCCACAGGTTTGACATGAAGCTATCAAATTCTTATAGGATGATAGGATATTGGATCTTATAGCATGATAAGGAGGCGCTACTTCACAATCAGGGCGGCTAGGATCTGGAACCAACTTCCAAGAGAAGTGGTGCTGGCTCCTGCCCTGGGGGTCTTTAAAAGGAGGCTGGATGAACACCTTGCCAGGATCGTTTGACCCCAGTACTCTTTCCTGCCATGGCAGGGGGTTGGACTTGATGATCTGCTCAAGTCCCTTCCGACCCGACCAACTATGAAACTATAGGATATTGGATCTTATAGGATACTGCTCAAGATTAAAGGCTGCAACATTAAGCCCTCTAGTTTCTCTATGTTCACTTGGAAACTGAACAAAAACAAACCCAAAAACAAAAAACAAAAAAACCCCCAAATCAAACCAACCAACCAAACCAATCCACCACCAAAAGGAGTGACAATACCTGTAACTTTTAGATATCTGCTTGGAGTTTAACTCATTTAATGGAGTTTTTACTGGATCCAATTTTGATTAGTTACTGAATCCAAGAGCTTAGTGCCAATAACAGGTAGACAATGTGCCCAGAGTCTGATTCAATAACTTTAGCTGTTGGAGCGAGAGGAATCCCAACACGGTAGCCAGCAAAATAAACCAATCCCACTCAAATGAATTGTGACAGCACTAGAAGAACTTGTACAACTCTGCACAGACATTTCATTTGGTAAAGAAATGCCATGCATGTTGTGCCTTTTAAATGTGTCAAAACAACATATTAAGAAAAAGGGCTCCTCAAGGTGAAGGATTTCAAGTGGATATACAAATCTTCACCAGATGATCAACAGGGAAATGAAGACAGCCAGCTATTTCTCTTATAGCAAGAGAAACTGAGATAGGAGAGCCAGGTTAAGTGAAAAGATGGCACCCGAGGTCCAGCTGCAAAGCAATGTACACACCACAGATAAGAAATTCTAGGAAGCCCTGCATGTGTTGACTAGTGGCCAAAAAAATCCAGAAAAGGTGGCCGATGCCAAGTCTGTTAGCTAATGTGGTCACCCGAGGCAGCTCACAACTGAGCTGCTGTAACCTTTTCTCATTACCCAGAAACCGCTCCAGTTCCTTCGCTGCTTGGACGTGGCCCCAGCCAGGTTACAAGCAGTTTCACTTCAGCCAAGAGTACAGGGATCTCGCCACTCCCCCGGGAACGGGTCAGGAAGGACAGGTTAAAATCCTGCCGCCCTGGAAATCCACAGGAATTCTGCCTTTGACTTCAATGGGGCCAGGTGGTCACCCTGGACACCAGGCTCCGAAAACAGTTTTACTGTGGAGAGAGTTCGGGGGGAGGGGGAGAGGGGGCAGGGCAATGTGGAGGTTAATATTTGGATTGTGCACTTTTTCCATCACAGGCTACAAAAACAGTGGCACCTTTGCACTGCTCTAGCACTCTGGACCCTCGCTGGGGGAAAACAAATGCACAGCCAGCATCAGACCACCGCCCGGACAGAATCATTTCTTCCTCCTACTGTTCACAGGCTTCCTTCCAATTGTCTTCAGTGTAACAGCACTTTTCTCATCTTCAATCTGTTTTCCTTTTTTTCATAACACACTTCACTCCTCACTGCCCCTTTGGGAGCTGTGAAAGTTAACTTGGTTGGTTCTTTCCCTGTAGGGTCTGGAGGGCTGCGTGTGGGGTCCATCCGGAAGTGGCAAATCCACAGTGAAAGTCAGGGGAAGGTTGGAAAAGGAAGGACTGGTAGGGGCAGCTAGGACCCAAAGTCCACCAACTCACTGGGCTGTGGCAGTGCTTGAAAATTCAACAGCCATGATTTGGGGATCTGGATGCTGTTCCAAAGAAACAGATGGGCGGTTGTCCACATTGCACTTTTCCTGTTTCCATGTGACAAAAATTGCCGTTGCGCTAGCTTAATCATGTCTGAAGATCCATGTTGTCACCTCTTTTTATCATGTTAGTCATTTTTTATCATTGTAATTTAAACCACCTCTATGGAAACATCTGCTTGCGAAGTTGCCAGCATCGCTGCCAGTCTGATGAACTTAATATCTGGGTTACAGCCCTACACTGGTAGCATGCCTTTCATTTGTACAGGGGTAATGGTTTGGGGTACTCAGTCCCATGAAATCCAAGAAAGTAGATTAGATGACACAAAAGGTCTCTTCTGAGTTTAAATACCACAAGTCTACACACTATTTTCCTACGATTTTTGTTGTTGTTAGAGTGATCCCTTATTTACCTGATACAGTAGACCATAACCTAACAGAACGATTAGCTTGTGGACTGGTCCCCTGCCATAGGCAGTCACACAGTAATTACAGAAATTGCTTTGCAGAAAAGGACACTGTTCTTTGCTGCTTTTAAGAAATGTTAGCTGCTAGGAACAGAGAGGTATCTCCACTATACATGACTTCTGTGGTCCATGGTAACCAGTGTAAGAAATATTAAAATTTAGCCCTGGATCTGGTGTAAAAAGGAGTCTCTCACTGCAGAGAGAGAGAAAGGTCACACTAGGAGATCAGAGAAGAGACAGGCGTGGTTTGGCTCACTGAAGCGAGTCACATATTTCGAAGTTTACTAAATGTGCCTCAGCTAGCTAGTCTGTATACTGTATGAAAGAGAGAGAGAGTGAGGACAGAAGGGAGGCAGGCAGGCAGGGCTGGCTGGAGAGGACAAATGCTCTTAGCAAAGAACTAGAAGTCAGCTTAAAGTGAGCTCAGATAGAGCCCATGTCCAGAAAGAGAAGTGACAAAGCAGCATCACTGAGATGTGGGGGATACTTGAGATTTCAATAGCTCTGGCTGTTTTGCTCCTGATCATGCTGTTTCTGAAGTTGCAATGGGCACGTAGATGGCTTCCTCCAGGACCAACTCCCCTCCCCATTATTGGAAACTTGTGGCTGCTGGACTTTAAACTGCAGCGGGAGACTCTTGTGAAGGTATTTATTTTTGCAGAAATCTGAAGTAGAGATTTGCCTGACTGAAGTAGAGAGGTTCAGCTGGATTGCAATTAGAACTGCAGAGAAATTAGCTAATCAGTCACAGGGTATTCTCCAACTTAACTATTACCCAGATTCAACAGCCCAAGGATGCTGCACTACTGCTAAAACAATTATTTCCAAAAAAAGAAAAGAAGAAGAAAAATTTCAGACTGCTACTCTTCTTCTTGGTTTTAACTACTGTCTTTCTTTCTTTAACATATAACACCATCAAAATATGTATTTTTGTAATTTATAGACTTCATCCTCACATGCCCCATATGTAAGTAGCAATGAAGATCTGATCCAAAACCACTGAAATCACTGAGAGTTTATCCACTTGATTTCACTGGATTTTGAATCAGGCCCCAGGTTTGTTTCCAAAGTTTTTCCAAGGCAACTTAAATATCTTGCTCTGCCAGAGGTTGAGTGGTCGTGGCTCCTCTGGTATTTCCTCCTGTCCATGAGTGACAATGGTTAATAGATATAGAAGGACTCAGACATCTTCTAAAAAAAGCAGTCCCATTTATTATACTGATTGTTTAGATTCACTCCCTGCTGTATTTTGTGTTAGAGACTCATCCGACATAGCATACATGGTAAAACTTTCTTTGCCAGAGGCACTGGAATTGATACCACTGGAATATCTCCTGCTTGTGAGAAATCTGGTCTCCATTAGCAAACCAGCTGTCCACCCAAAACTGGCTTGTCTCTGTTTATCCATAATAAAACTTTGGAATGCCTCAGTAAATGATGTTTAAGATAGGACTGGAAATATCATATACTTGTTTTACTGGCTTCACTTGAAAAACAGCTTAAAAGTAACAAAAGTAAGAAATTTAATTCCAGCTCTATTTCAGGAGAAAAAAGAAGCCTGACCTGGGAAAAGACTATTAAGGGAAAGATGACAAAAATTATGGGGAGACAATAAGAAAAAAAATCTAGAGTTCAAAAATAGTTCTCTGCCTTCACGGAGGCCAAAAGGAAAGCAAGAACACACGCGGGGCACCCATACGCACATCCACTGAGGCTGCTCCGACGTGCTGTAATTACAGCATGGTCGGAGCAGACTTGATTAATCGAGTCTGCTGGAGCATGCCAACTACCGCGCTCCAGTGTCACATGTATCAGCATCCCTGAGCTGAATACTGGTGGTGGGGCGCTTTAACTAAAGCTTGTTTGGTGAGCATTAGTTAAAGTGCCCCTGCCACCATTTTTCAGCACGGGTATGCACATGTGATGCTCCAGGCGCTTTAATTAGAGCGGCTCTTGGAGGCACTCTAATTAACACCCCCCTCTCCCCTACCTCCCAGAGCACATGTATAAAGACCCAGAGAGTCTCATAAGATGAAAGAAAAACATGAAATGGGATCAAGCTGGTCTTTTTTCACTTTCTCTTTGAGTTAGAGATAAGGCATATGCTCGCAGAAGGTCTTTGGTTATATTTGGGGTGGATTACCCTCTTTTGGAGTGATTCCAATTCTTAGTATCTACATGCCATGAGGTGGAGTAAGATTGGCTTTCCACAGCCAAAGCAGGCCATAAAAGGAGTCAATAAATGCCCTTGTAGATTCAATGGGAAATATCACTTATAGAAAACTTCCAAAAAATTAATTTTAAGAGACCCCTTTATTGCTGTCTCTAGTGGGTTATGGAATAGAGAAGATCCCACACAATTTACTGATTCGTTTTGATGCACTGGCTGGGGAGTAGTTAGCTGATTGCACAATTTCACAATGATTACACACTTAATTTATACAACACAATTTTATTTTAAAATTCTTTGCTACGTATATAACACTGCTTAGCTTAGAAATACCACAAACATTAAGAACACAATAATTACATATGTCAGAAACAATGCTCCGAAGCACTTCCTTCCCAAACAATGCTATAAGAATTAGTATTACAAAAACAACTACAATTACAACTAAAAGTTAAATTTGAATCAATACTGTTATTTTCATAATATACTTACAATCCTAGAACTCCGAGAAGCCAAACACCTAAATATGGTTTCATTCCTCAGCAGTACAATTTAATGGGTTGGCCTCAGTAGTACGGTTCAATGGGCTCACCTCAGCAGTACGGTTCAATGGGCTGGCCTCAATACTGATAGGACTAAGTCCCCTTCTTTCAGTCCCTTTCGGGTGCTCTGCAGCTTCAGCGTGAGCTAAGAGATTCGTGTTCACGGAGAGGGTGGTTCAGGTGATCAGTCTGATCCGGCCTACACTTGCGATTCTTCCTTCGTTGTTCTGCAAGTGAAGTTACCTCCAAATTGGGACAGTAGGTTACAGTTTTTATTGAGTGAGCTGCCGTCTTGGGCCACTCCTACTCAAACCTGTCATTACCCCCAAATTTGGGCTCGGATCTTACTCAACAGATTCTTATGCTTAGTAATTAGTTTCTTTTGTTAATCATTTTAATTACTTTGGGGAACTTCCATACCACTGCAAGTGACCTTTTCTTACCAATCTGATCAAAAGGCTCTAGGGTTTGATCTCTCGGAACTCAGGATATTTGCTGAAAAGATCATTGTTAGGTTCTCTTTGTAAAAGACTTCTAAAGATAAAATTCAAAAGTTAAGACTTTAAGCAAAGTCTGGATTTTTCACACGTAGTCCAAAACAACAACCTAGATAAGGAGATAAATCTTATCTTCTTCCTGAAACTGGCTAATGGGCAACCATTACAAACATTCAAACTATTTCATTCAATATGACAATTGCTTTCAGCTTTTCTAACATATGTTTATCTACTCTCCAGTTAACCAACATCTATGGAAACATCTACACAGTGTGGATGGGACAGACACCTCTAATTGTACTGAATGGCTACAGAGCTGTAAAGGATGGCCTTATCTCCCATTCAGAAGAGACTTCTGGACGGCCTCTTACCCCTTTCTATAGGGACCTGATGGGTGAAAAAGGTACTGGATGTTACTTTATGGTTAGGAATGATATTGAAACATAAAGGTGACTTCGTAAGAAAGAAAAATTCTTTTCCATTGATGAGGTTCGCAGCAGAGCTGGAAAATTTAGAAAAACAGGTAAAAAAAAACCCCAAAATAAGTTTTATGCTACCGTATTTTCACAACACTCCACTGACAGTATTTGCTTTCTCTCTATTGTATTTGAAGAAAAATTTGCCTGTATAATTTGACCACATAGTGGCTTCAAGAAAAACAGACTCCACGTAACAAAAACCCACCCCATCACTGACAAGTGATCAAAAATCCAGTTAGGAAATGAAGCACGCTTGAGACACTGACAGTTAAGCAGTCCTGTCCTCTCCAAACACTGTCACCCTGGAGTTTCTGGGGATAGGTTTGGAAGATGAAACTAATGTTAGAAACTCATGTCGCAGATCACAATTCAGATCTGTAACGTTTATCAGCATATGCTCTCGTTAGAAAAAATGCGGCTTAATTTAACTGTACCTTTTACTATATAAGGGATTTCCCTTCTTAACAGTAGCATAGACATGCTCTTCCTTGTCCGCAGGCATTTTCCTAACGAGCGGTCACACCTGGAAACAGCAAAGACGTTTTGTCATGACAATTCTAAGGAGCCTGGTACTTGGCAAGAAAAGTCTGGAACATCGAATACAAGAGGAGGCCCATCATCTGATAGAGGCCTTTGCAAACGAGAATGGTAAACTAACTGAAAGACTGAAATGTAATGCTGTTCCTTATACTTAAGTCAGGCTGCAAATGATACTAAATTGAAGAGCCTCTCTGCTCCATAAACAACACAGGGTGGGACTTGACAGCAGTGGAACTGTTCATGAATTGCCTAGTTCCCTGGAGAATACCAAAAGTCTTGATTGTACTAACTGCAATTTGAAATTGTGTTTTCAAATACAGATGCCGAGACAATTTTTTTTTTTCTTCTTGTTATCACTCTCCTATTGGTAAGCAGCGAGCTTGTAGCAATCCCAATATTTAGGTTGCTTAACACTATCGATTGCAAAAGATTGCCGTGGACTTTGTGCAGAAAGATTTAACACCTGTCCTCTATGGCCACAGACAAAAGTCAATCTCTGTCCTCTTTATAAATCACCCTTCAGGTCATTTGAAGACTTATCAAATCCCTCCTCAGCCTTCTCTTCTCTATTTCCCCCGTAGTGAAGCCAATGACTTGTTTCATTCAAGCATGTCTTCTAGAATAACATCAAAAGCTAGACAGCATGGGCACATGAATATGCACAGCAAGGTAAAGGAGGGTACTCAACTGCTCCACAGTAATTGCCTATGTGGACTTCTTAACTGAAACTAAATGTTACTTTCCGAAACTCCCATTTGCTGTTCCAGTCTCAGTGCCGAAGTGAGCGTATTTGGAGGGGGCAGGGAGAGGAAAGCTAGTGACATGAACCACAACTTTCTGCAAAGAAAAAAAGCTCCAGGTCAGAGAACAATATACACTAGCCACTCCATAACAATGCAACAGTCACAGGGATGTGGCACCTGGGACAACATAAGAAGAGCACAGTCACACATGGCCAACCAAAACCCCGGCACCCTATCCAGGCACCACCAGCAAAGTAAAAGTGGGGTAGCCATGTAACATGCAGCAACACACTAACCTGGATAAAAGACTTGAATCAGGGAGTGACAGGTCCAAGCCACTCTTGAAAGGTCTAGTGAGCACTGGGATATACCACGTGGCATCACTTCTGCCATGCACAGCTAGCCAACGCACAGGGGACTCCCCAACATCTCCGCATAGCAGACAGAACTAGACTAAGCCACTTCCAGTCACAAGACTTGAACCCTAATGACCATCTGCCTCCCCTACAAGTTGGAACCAGCTTTTTATTGCTATAAACTAATGCAATTAGTCCTTAAGTGGCAACAGTCTGTGCTACAGTGCTGAAGAGTCAGGGTTCAAAACTAATGGAAATGCACGCTGCTACAACATAAAACAGAACGTGTTTTATATATACGCCTTAAATAAATAGAAAATTACACGTTAAAATATGTTATTTAGGTTGCAAAGTCAAGCACGAAAATGTATGAAATAAGAATTATGGTGACCTATATCTTTAATTCTGCCCTCTTGTGTAAATGTATTAAGATAGTCTTTAATTAAAGGACAAAAACTGCTTTTTCGGTGAGACCTTTGCTTTATGCTTTGCTTCATTTAAGCTGGCAGAGTCAGAAAACAAAATTAACACTACACGCATGATCTTAAATCGGGCATTTCCTAATTTCTGAGTGCTTTATTTTGCAACCTGAATAACATTTTTATGTATTTTTAAGTGGGTAATATCACTTTGGATTAAAGCTAGATATATATCAAATGAATAATGCACCTTGCAGTTTAATGATTTTATTTTTTTAAGTGAGTACCTGGAAATAGTCTACTAAGGTTCATCCAACTTCTGCTACAATCAGTCAGTTTTTCTATCTCCTTTAGAGGTAGCTGTATCAGGTCCCAACTAAGAGGCTAGATACTTGTGTTTTATAAATGTAGTTTTGATCTTAAGCTGGTGAACCAGGAGCTTTCCATTCTGTGGGGCAACTATTTCATAGATTTCACAGACATTAGGGCTGGAAGGGACCTCAAAGATCATCGAGTCCAGCCCCCTGCCCCAGGGGCAGGAAGTCAGCAGGGCTCATAGGATCCCAGCAAGATAAGCATCCAAATTTCTCTTGAAGGCGTTCAATGTAGGTGCTTGAACCACCTCCGATGGCAGGCTGTTCCAGGCCTTGGGGGCTCGGACAGTAAAGAAATTCTTCCTTACGTCCAGCCTGAAACGGTCTTGGAGGAGTTTATAACTGTTCAACCTCGTCATCCCTTGGGGCGCTCTGGTGAACAGACGTTCCCCCAGATCCTGGTGAGCACCCCTCATAAACTTATAGGTGGCGACCAGATCACCCCTAAGCCTGCGCTTTTCCAAGCTGAAGAGTCCCATAGCTCTCAGCCTATTATGCAACATTTTCCTTATACTTTGAAAAAAACAGCTTGAGGATTATGCCATACCTGAGGATTTATGCTTCTGTTCCAATGAAAGCCACAGAGGAGAGGAAAAATGCAATCACGTTACACAAAACGGTTCACAGGTCAGACCCTGGAGAAATAGGGAAATGCAAAGTATGTTTCCTCCAAATATATACTCAGTTCTGTCCTCCCAGAGAACAGGAATGGGGTGAACAGAAATAAGTCCCAAAAACCTCCTATGCAGGGATGCGCAGCAGCTGTTACACCGTAACTGCTACATGTACGTGATTCTGCAGTGATACTGTGGAGCTAAATCACCCCAAATGTGAACCTAAATGAGGCAGTTTTGAGGCACTGTCCCTTCCCCTTTTGAAGCTACTACAAATATATGTTTGTCTACATCATTATTCTTTTGTAAAATGTGTTTTTTTACCTAGAAACAATTCAACTTCCTGTTCAGTGCACAGCTACCTGCACTGTGCAGGCTCCTTCATGCACCTGATTAACTTTCTGCACCACAATGGTCATCTTCACAGGGAAACCCTTTGATCCCCACACGCCCATTGTCCATGGTATCGCAAACGTGATTTGTGCTGTGGTTTTTGGACATCGCTTCTCCAGTGAGGATGAATCCTTCAACCGGCTGATCAAAGCCATCTATTTTGTGATCTACTTTCAGGCAACTATCTGGGGCCGGGTGAGCATTCAGCTCCATCAACTTTGGCTGTGCTTCCGAGTAATACTAGATAAGCTAAAATTCCAAAAATATAGACTCTGACCGATGGCCATAATTTCAAAAAGCATCATGCAAGATTTTTGCTTGTGAAGCAATAAATGTACCCATCCACAGATGCGTTTTGTTTACAGAATATAATCAGTGAATCAAATGGCCTACGATTTGAGCTACAGCTATTTTGAGTTACTGTTGTTTTTAAATAGTAGATTTGCTACAGGGGTGGGCCAACCTGCAGCAGGGGTGCCACAAGTTGCACGGGCAACCTGTGTAGCATGCAGCAGATTGGGGAAGGAAGAGGCAGCACAGCAGCAGACAGGGAAAGCACAAAGCAAAGCATCAATATCAGGAAGAGCGCACAGGACAGGGAGCAGAAAGCAGAGCAGCAGCTTGGGCAGTGAGCTCAGGGCAGGGAGCAGAAAGCTAAGCAGCAGACCGAGTAAGGGAAAGGGATCAAAGTGGCACTCAGGGAGAGTGTGGGGCTAATTTGTTCCATGCCTACCCAAAAGGTTGACCCCTGCTAATTTAACATATTTCAAAATTAAGAAAGGCTTAGAGAAACACATATGTCTGGAATTGGATTTCTAAATGCTTCCAATAATGCCAGCGTAAACATTTGATTGTTGAGAGCTTGGAACTGGAAACAGAATCTAAACATTCAGCTAATAAAAGCCAATCCTTTGAAGCCCTGTCATTTTGAGCATGATTCAGATGAATCACGCGCTCCAAATTAACACCAAAATGTGATTTTTCCAAACATTAAACTTTGGGTATGGACAGATGAAACAATTATATAAAGTAACTCTTACATCTCCAAGTTCCTGTAGCAATACACCCGTAGCAAAACTAGTGCAACTTTATCTCTGTTCCTTGCTCACGTTGCAAAGGTTTAAGTGCCCATTGCATCCTCTCCGTCAGACATTTAAACCGATCTTCGTGTATATTGCATCTGGACCGCATTTTTATTTTTCAAGACCAAAGGGAACCATCAAAGAATCTAATTTGGCTTCCTGTATGATACAGTTCATAGACTTTCAATGTGATGAAAGAGCATTTTTCTTTGGTTGATTCCTCGGCTATACTGATTTTCTAACCTTCTAGTACTTGGCAACAGTATTTTTAGGTTGTGAGAGACCTCCAAGCAGAGGATCTTTAGAAATGTTAATATTTAACTGTGAGACTGTCTGACTACAAGGTTCTGCTGGTCCAGCTATGTTGATATAGAGACAATAAAAAAGCACAGCCCCGGAGACATAGCTCTGCCAGCCAAACTCTCAGTGTGGAGGCAGCTCTCCCATCAAAAGGAGGCTCTTGTCATTCAGGGGAGCTGGTACAGCTCTGACAACAGAAAAGTTCCTGACTTGCCAGACACCACAGCGCAGTCACCATAATTAAAGCGGCAGCAGCCCCCGCAGCCCCCACAATGTACGTCTCATCTAAGTGAACTTTGTGACACTTCTACAAGAACTTTCTCTCTTGATAATTCCTAGAAACTGAAACCCTCTAGTCCAGGGGCAGCCAACCTGCAGTGCAAGCGCCACAAGTGGCACGTGGCAGATGAGGGAGGGGACAGACAAAGCAGCAGCACAGGGCAGGAAGCAGAGCAGGAGATCAGGCAAAGAGCAGAGGGCAGGAAGCAGAAAGCAGAGGAAGAGATTGAGCAGGGAGCAGAGAATGGGAAGAAGAAAGCAGAGCAGCAGATCGCACAGGGGAAGGGGATCAAAGTGGCACTTGGGGGAGGGGGTAATTTGTGGCATGCCTGCCAAAAAGGTTGTCCCCCACTGCTGTAGCCATTAAAGACACAAAGCATGGGCAGAGTAAAAGGAAGCTTCCCACAAACGACTGTTCAGCAGTGCATCTCAAGTGTCTGGGAATGAACGTCTGCAAGAGTTCAAGAATCATTCAACCCTGGTATCTACTCAGTCCTCAGTGTTTTTATTGAGGAAAAGCAAGTGACAATAATTATCAGTATGGTTTATAATATAGGGACCGTATCTACTTGATAAGAAACTAGGCTACTTAGGTTATTGCCACCAATTTATTTCATGTAACATCAGTTTACATATTTCGGTCAACAACAGTCTAGAATTGACTGCTTATAGCAGAGACTGGTGGCAACCGAAGGCCCGCAGGATGGATCTGGCCCATAGGGCCACCAAATCCGGCCCGCAGCCAGGAGCTTCACCTGTACCATGCCACACCACAGCTGGGCACCAAGGGGCTTTTGTGGCAGGGGTTCCACCCTTGCTGTGCCATGACTGGGCAGTGGGGAGTTTTGCCTGTGCAGCCTGCAGCTGGGCATCAGGAAGAAGCAGCAATAGCAATGGGGCTAGGTCCTACCATTAGCCCACCTTGGACCTGAGCTGAGCCATGCCAGCCCACTGCCAGTAAAACGTTACTGGCCACTGACTCAGAGAAGAGATTAAAAGTTTCATATCCCTACCAGAAGCATAAACCCTCCACCTTGCACTTTATATTTTCATGACTCTAAAATCAGTTGATTTCACCTAAATTAAAACACCTTTCCTATATTTTACCTACAGATGTATGATGCTTTCCCCTGGTTCATGCATCGCTTCCCAGGACCTCACCAGCAAGTGTTTGCATACAATGATTTTATGCACAGTTTGGTTATGAATGAGGTCCAAAGTCACAAGGAGAAATGGAAAGCAGACGATCCACAGGATCTCATTGACTTCTACTTGGCTCACATAGCAAAAGTAAGTGCCTGTATTCTATATTAAACCAGCTTCTCCTTAGCTTCACTGCACACTGCAAATTTTACTGAAGGACAAAATGAAATGTTATAGATTAATATTCCAATTAATTTAGGAACTGGAGGAGATGTTTACTTTTATCATGGGCATACTTCATAAGTTTTCATCAAGCCATGTGTCAAAGCTTCTGCTTTTCTTCTGAATGCCCCATGCAGAACAAAGATGACCCCACCTCCACATTTAATGAAGATAACATGATTCAAACTATGGTCGATCTTTTGTTGGGAGGCACAGAAACTACAACTACCACCCTGTACTGGGCACTGCTCTACATGGTACAATACCCAGATATCCAAGGTAGGTGAAGGCACATCAAAAAGACTCACTTTACATAGTGTGTACAGTGTTACAAAACAAATATTAGATGCAACTACCAGTGAGCTGTCAACTAAAATTGCCTGCTAGCAATGCACTTCAGTGCTAGCGTGCTGGTAACTGAACAGCAGTTCCAAAATGTGAATTTAATATGTGGAACGTAATTAAGGAAAACGCGCAGCTTTCCCACCACCTTCTGAAGAAGCAAGACTAGCAGAGGCTAGACACCAGTAGCAGGGACCAGAAGTGACTGCTGTCTACCTGTCCAGTAGTATAAAGGTAGGAGAGAGAGAACAGCAGGTTGGAGAGGTCATTTTATATGCAAAATATGCATGTAAGCCTACCCAAAACACTTTTCACTGCCAAATCAAGTGGGCATAGCAGACAAAACTTTAAAACATCTAACTCTTATATGTCTTTATAATGTTCCCAACACAAAAATAAGGTAAAAACAATGGGAGTGTTAATGTGCCTCATTTCAAAGACAAATCTCTTACTCAAGTTGGGAAGTGAAGCCACTTCTGTAAAAGTTAATTTAAAAGAAAGGTGCCCTTGAGAGATTACCTTGCACTCACCCAGGGAAAACACATTTCTCTGTCTCTCAAAATCAGCTTTGAATCAGTGCTGGGATCAAACCACACTCCAAGGCATTTTGTGGCAACACATCTGTTCTAAAAATCCTGGGGTTGAAGAGCAATAGAGCAAGTCACATTAGCTTTTTTTAAAAAAAAAAAAAAAAAAAAAAAAAAAGAAAGAAAGAGACTGGTGGGGAGAAAGAAAAAACAGGAAAAAAAAGGGATGGAAAATATTTTTCTGTAATAAATATAACAAAGTAATACTTTGCAGGAAAAGTCCAGAAAGAGCTAGAGGCTGTTCTGGAACCCTCCCAAGTAATATACTACAAGGACAGGAAAAATCTGCCTTACACAAATGCGGTGATTCATGAGATCTTACGCTATAGCAACATTACTGCTGTTGGAGCCCCCAGACAGTGCGTGAAGGATGCCACAGTGCTGGGGTATCACATTCAAAAGGTAAAAAGACTTTCTCCAGGTTGATAACCCTTGCTGCTACTTAAAGTCTTTGCATTATGTTTGAGAACATGATTTCATCGTCACAGTCATGGAAACCATAAATTTGATGATACGTTATGATTTTCCCAATGCACCCAGCCAGTCAGTCTGAAGGGAGAATGCTTTGGATCATGGGACATGCAGCTCAGCCAGCAATGTTGGCCCAATTTAAGAATGGGGTCATTAACCCTCCAAACTACAATTCCCGTGTGGCAATGTACCACAGTAAGCAACACTTGGTAGGGTCATTGCTTAGCTCTGGTAAGGACGCTTGGTAACCTTTATACAAATGGTGCTTTTGCCACTGCTGAACAAACATACCTCAAACACAACATTTAAAATGAACATGCCAAAATCATAGCACTGTTTACAGTACTCTACTACCTACCCTACAAGCCTAGTCAAGAATCAAGACGCCGCTATAGGAAATAAGCATTTCCCAGATAAGTAACAAAGAAGCCTATACCGGCACCAGAAAACTCTCACCCTGGCTTCAGGCAAACTACATGAGGTGGACAAAGAAGATGGAGTGGGTGGGAGTAAATCAGACAGATGAGGAAACAAACACTGTGCACAAATCTGGGCTTGACACTTGCCCAACCAATGCCAGAGGGGAGGGATTTGTAGGCATCAAAGTAGTGAATATATTCCAAGGGGAGAAAGAGAATATGGTAAGGGGCTTTGTAAATTTTGACCAGCTACTTTTCGCCCCACACATAAGTGTGCAGCAAAGAAGAAAATATACAGGTGTTTGAAGGAACAGCAAATGATCAGGAAGCAAATGCATATAGGAGATCGGAGCTCAGCAGACTAGTGGATTTGACAGAGATACTGTAAAGTAAAATGCTGTCAAGCCAAATTCACTTCATCAGATGTTGTGAATGGGTGTGTAGAAAGCAAAGTTTAAGAAGGAGAGGACTGCAGAGCCACTGGCCATTATCTTTGAAAACTCGTGGGGATTGGGAGAGGTCCTAGGTAATTGGAAAAGGGCAGATATAGTGCCCATCATTAAGAGAAAAAGGAGGATCCAGGGAACTACAGACCAGTCAGCCTCACCTCAGTCCCTGAAAAAATCATGGAGCAGGTCCTCAAGGAATTCATTTCTAAGCACTTGGAGGAGAAGGAAGTGATCAGGAACAGTCAGCATGGATTCACCAGGGGCAAGTCATGCCTGGCCAACCTGATTGCCCTCTATGATGAGGTGACTGGTTTTGTGGCTGTGGGGACAGCAGTGCACATGATGCCCCTTGACTTTAGCAAGGCTTTTGATACGGTCTCCCACAACATTATCCCAGGCAAGCTAAGGAAGTATGGGCTGGATGAATGGACTGCAAGACGAATAGCAAAATGCCTGGAGCACCGGGCTCAGAGGGTGGTAATCAATGGCTTGATGTCTAGAGGGCAGCCAGTATCAAGTGGAGTGCCCCAGGGGTCGGTCCTGGGGCCGGTTTTGTTCATCAACGACCTAGAAGATGGCATTGAGTGCACCCTCCGCAAGTTTACAGATGACACCAAGCTGAGGGGAGCAGTAGATACAGAAGAGGGTAGAGCTGGGATTCAGAGTGACTGAGACAAATTGGAGGATTTGGCCAAAAGGAATCTCATGCGGTTCAACAAGGACAAGTGCAAAGTCCTGCACTTAGGAGGGAGCAATCCCATGCACCGGTGCAGGCTGGGAGCGACTGGCTGGGCAGCAGCTGTGCAGAAAAGGACCTGGGTGTCACAGCGGACAAGAGGCTGAATATGAGCCAGCAGTGTGCCCTTGTTGCCAAGAAGGCTACCGGCATCCTGGGCTGCATTGGTAGGAGCGTTGCCAGCAGATTGAGGGAAGTGATTCTTCCCCTCTATTCAGCTCTGGGGAGGCCACATCTGGAGTCCTGTGTCCCGTTTTGCCTCCCCTTCCTCTCCCCGCCCCCCACTACAGAAGGGATGTTGACAAATTGAAGGGTCTAGTGGAGTGCAATGAAAATGGTTCGGGGGCTGGGGGACAGGACTGGTGAGTAAGGCCTGGTTTAAATCACAGGCCCAGCTCACAGCACGGCAGCTCCTTGGAGTTCGCCCTGACGCAATCCTCTGCTGCTGGTTGGCAGCGGGGCCCCAGTAGCCCCAGTGCTTGCCACTTGCTCCTGATGACCAGGAGGCAAAAACTGCAGTTTTAAATATGCCATGGCTTTTGCCTCCCCTCTGGTCAGCAGCAAGCTGTGGGAGGCAAAAACCATGGCATATTTAAAACCAAAGTTTTTGCCTCCTGGTGAGCAAGCAGTAAGCGGTGGGGCCCCTCCGCCAATCAGCAACACGGGAGGACATGCAGGGGGAACTCTAAAATTAAAGGAGCCACCGCGCCATGAGCTGGGCCCCTGATTTAAACTAGTCCCGACTTATGAGGAGAGGCAGAAGGAACTGGGTTTATTTAGTCTGGAGAAGAGAAGACCGAGGGGGATTTGATAACAGCCTTCATCTCCCTGCAGGGGGGCTGCAAAGAGGATGGAGCTGGACTGGTCTCAGTGGGGGCAAATGACAGGACAAGGAGCAATGGGCTCAAGTTTCAGCAAGGGAAGTTGAGGTTAGATATTAAAATAAACTTTCTCGCTAGGAGGGTAGTAAAACATTGGAACTGGCTACCCAGAGAGATTGTGTGCACAAACTCCAACTTGGGAGGTTTTTAAGACCCAGCTAGATAAAGCCTTGGCTGGGATGATATAGGGACAGTCTTGCTTTGAGCAGGGCGTTGGGACTGGATGACCTCCTGAGGTCCCTTCCCACCCTAATTTTCTATGATTCTATGATTTTGAGGGAAATTAGAATGTAAAAGACAAGGGAGGAGGGACAGCGAGAGAAATAAAGACGAGAGGGGGCAGTGCTAGGAGAGAAAAGCACACAAACAGCAAACAAGCCAAGTTTAGAAACAAGCCAGAGATGAACAAAGTGATTCAAGCGAGGCCTCACCAGTGCTGAACAGAGAATCACTTCTTATGACCTGCACAGGATACACTCATTAAATAAAGTCCAGCGTACTATTAGCTTGTTTTGTCTGGTTTCCCAACAAAGTAACGGTATTGACTCATATACAGTCGCAATCCAGTATAACTTCAAGGTCCTTCTCTGTAGTACTATACCCTAGCCAATCATGCCCATTTTGTATGTGTTCCTTCTTCAGTGTGGTACATGTGCTTCACTGAACATACAAATCCTTCAGCAGTTATCAAACAAGGCACAATCTCATTGTACAGTAATTTCACCTAGACTGCACTCCTTTAGCTTACTCATGGGAATGTCATGGGAGACAGATCCAAAGACTTAATAAAGTCAAGGTGGACCATATCCACTGGTCTCTCTGCCCCCTCCCTCCGGAGCCATAAAGCTTGTTACCTTGTCAAAGGAGAGAGAAAAAGAAAGAGAAGAGAAGGCGGAAAGAGAATAAATCACATGGAATTTTCTCACTTTGCAAAATAACATTTGGGAACAGCATTGTCAGTGATGACCCTTTAAAATTAAGCTGATACACTGGGAAAAGAGGTTTGGCAATCTGAGGCCCTAACCTCAGCTGGTGTTAAAAGCCATAACTCTCCAGATGTCAGTGAATCTTATGCTTATTTCCACAAGCTAAGAAACTAGCCCTGCATTTTTACTTAGGTTACAAAGACCGGTTCACAAACAGAACATAATTTTGTGTTTTTACAGGGTACAATTGTGTTGCCAAACTTGCATTCTGTCGTATATGACCCTGGGTACTGGGAAACCCCTTGGAAATTCAACCCAAATCACTTTCTTGATTCAGATGGCAACTTTGTGAACAATGAAGCATTCTTACCATTTTCAGCAGGTAATGCACTGTCGTCTGAACCTTCCCAATATGTATACCTTGAGAGAAAAGGAAAAGAAGTTTTCAGTTTCCGAAGTTAAATATGCATGTGTGACAGGCAAGATCAACTGACTAACAGCAGCAGGGATTCAAGCCAAGTGATCTAACGTAATACGTTTGAAGGGTAATAAATGTAACATAACTATAATAAGTAGTCGTTCTGCTTTTAGCTAGAACTTCATACCTATGTCTGTTGAAGCATACACGTGGCAGAAATCTCAATGTGTCAGGTGACTTAAAATTGTCCTGATGACCCTCGTATTCGAACACCTCACTGTTCTTGAAACACTGATCCTCACAGCTGCCCTGTGAGGTCTGGAAGTGATATCACCCTCTTTCACATGAAGAACCTAGAAACAGGGAGACTACAGGACATAATACAGTACCACACAGCAATACCTGATCTACCTCTGAACAAGATAGCTTCTCAGCTGAGATAATTAGCTTACACAGAGTATCACATGCATGCAGCTGTACTGTTTCTGGTATCCAAGGTAATTTATTTAGAGGTTGCTCAACTAAGAACTAGCTCACTGTGCCACGGCAACATAGCTTATATGATTTGCCAAAGGTCACAAAGGAAGTCTGTGGGGGATATTGAAGATGGGTCTCCCAAGTTTTCAGCTAACACTTTATTCATGAGCCGATCCCCTTTTAACCCAGGGAGCAGATGGAGAAGTGTTTTCAATAATCAGGCTGGAAAGAAAAGCAGTGCAACAAAGGGACTAGGTCGTAGCTGAAGAATTAATTGTAAAAATAAATAGAATAGAAAGATACGGACAGCACATCCTGCCCCACAGACAGAATATCAGTTGAGCACCAATATAAAAATGAACCGAGGCACAATATAAGCAATAGCTTAACTGCAGCTGTGAATGGTCAAAACAGTTAGACTGCCTGCGGACACAGGGCTTCCTACTCATGCTTGTAGGCTGGCTGGTCTGTATGTCAGCTGGATTGTTTTAACTGCTTGGTGTGTCCATTCCTAGCTTAAACCATAGTAAATTGCCCCTGGATGTAATAGGAAATAAACTGTAGTGACAGAACAGATGGATGAAAGAGTTACAGCAGATTCAGCTGAACAAGTCAGTTTTTCTGTCCTTCATGCTATAATTGTTTCTTCTGTCCACATACCATAAATCTGGTGCAGTAATAAAAGCAAATGCCACACTAGAACGCATATATAGGAACCAGATTAAACAGAGCAAATCTAATTTTCAGTAGCAGCTGCCCCAATTGCCTGTGCAAATCCTACATTCTTGTATGCAAAGATAATACAGAGGCTCTTACCTGCTTTGCACACCTACCTGTCCATCTACTCATTTGACTGCAGGAAGACAAACTAAGGAAACATTTTAAAACTGGACATAGGATTTGGGGGGGGGGGGGAAATACACAGCTGATATAAAGAACACTGCAAGGTATCTCACAATGCATTTTGAAAGCAAACTGACAACTTAAGCTATAGACGTGAGTTGGAGTTGAACGTCTTCATGATTCTTTTCCAAAGAACTAAGGGCACGTCACACGTGCAGCGAGACGCATCACATGTGCTCTGACATGCTATAATTACAGTGCGTCAGAGCCGGCTCGATTAATCAAGTCTGCTGGAGCTTGGTGATTACTCACTTGACCAGTTTTAGTTAAAGCACCCCCACTGCCATTTTTCAGCACAGAGATGCTGATACATGTGACACTCTGGGTGCTTTAATTAGAGCATCCATGCTGGCTGTCGTTCAAAATCCTACCTTTTGCAAGTTCCTTGATGAATTTTTCCAGGATTTTCCCTGGGATAGAAGTTAGGCTAATTGGCCTATAGTTGTCTGGGTCCTCTCTCCTCCCCTTCTTGAAGATGGGCACAATATTAGTCCTCCTCCAGTCTTCAGGGACCTCCCCCAAGCACCACGAGTTTTGAAAGTTTCGCCAGAGGTCCCACGATGATTTCTGCCAGCTCCTTCACACTCTCGGATGAAGTTCATCTGGTCCTGCTGACTTATAAATATCTAACTTTTCTAACTGATCACGCACCAGCTCAACGTCAACAGTAGGAAGGCAGTCATTCCTATCATGCCCATTCTGAACCTTATCTAGTATGATTTCCCCCTTAATTATATTCTTTCACATGAGGCAACACCAACCCTTATCTTATAATTTGGTTAATCCAAAAGAGACTATCAGGAGAAAAATCAAGAATTCTGTTCAGAAATTCTCCCGTCTTTGACTCATTCTTTGCAAATATTTGTAATTTTCTTCCCTTTCCTTATGCAGGGCATCGTGTATGTTTGGGGGAACAGATGGCAAGAACTGAGCTCTTCATCTTCTTTGCCAACCTGCTGAGGGCGTTCACGTTCCAGCTTCCTGATGGAGTGAAAAAAATTAATTTGGACTATATTTTAGGAGCTATACTGAAGCCACATCCATATAGGCTCCGTGCTGTTCGACGCTAGTCTACCATATACCACAACACTGAGGTGCTGCTTTCATATATATAAAAAGCTATTGTAAGTGTATTCGGACATAAGGTAATACCTATTGGAAAGAGTAATCTAAACCATCTGTACAAAAAATAGCATTTCAGCAACTAAGATTTTAAACAAGAGATCTGTGAATTGTCATGCAACACTTACTGTGGAAATCCATTCACTAAGACGTTAGACCAGGGGCGGGCAATCATTTCAGCTGGAGGGCCGCATAATGAGTTTTGGCAAACTGTCAAGGGCCACAAGGGTAGCCTCCATGGGACAATGCCTAGGCCAGGCGGGACTGAGGGACCCCCCACAGGCCGGACAAAGCCCCTCGGTGGGCCAGATCCGGCCTGCAGGCCAAATTTTGCCCACCTCTGTGTTAGACTATGTTAAGAATAGGACAAAGGTAGCAGAAAATGAAATGACATCAAGCAAATCAGTTATTCAATCCCAGTACCACTGCACAATACTCCAGATGCAATAATTTGAAACTTTAGTGTGCTATCATCCAGACTCTCTGATTTTTTTTTTCCTTCCCAGGCTTTTTGCCTTTTTCCAGAAGTTAGGTTCACTGGCCTGTAGCTCCCAGCATCCCCTCTACAGCCTTTTTTAAATATGGGCGTTATACCCTCCAGTCCTCTGGTACCAAGGTTTTTAGTGACAGGATGCACACTGCAGTTAGGAGTCCAGCAATTTCCAATCTGAGCTCCTTCAGGCTGAATGCCATCAGGTCCTGATGATATGCTACTGTTGAGTTTATCAGTTTCCTCTATGGCCTCATCTATTGACACCTCCACTTAGGTCCACTCCATTCACTTGTCTCTGGAGAGGACTGGATCTGATGAAGGGACCTTCTAATATCTTCCAGTGAAGATAGATGCAAAGAATGCATTTAGTTTCTGAGCAATTGCCCCCTCATCCTTTAGCACCCTTTTCACACCCTGATCATCCAAAGACCCACCTGGCTCCCCGCAGGTCTTTGGCTTCTGATGTACTTAGAGAAATGTTTAGTGTCAACTTTTGTGTCTCTAGCAAATTTCTCCTCAAATTCTCTTAGTTTGTCTTATTAGTTTTACATTGCTTTGCCAGTGTTTATGTTCTTTTTTATTTTCCTTATGATCACCACTTTTTGAAAGAAGCCTTTTTTCTGTTTACTGCCTCTGTAACTCTGCCATTAAACCATGCTGGCTTTCTCTTGGTCGACTTTTTTTTTTGATTTGTGGTATGCATTTGCTCTGTGCCTCCAATAAGCTGTTCTTAAGCAGTGCCCATGCTGCCTGCAAGTTCCTCACCTCCTTAGGGGCTCCTCCTAACTTCCATCTAACTAGCTTCCTCATTTTGGTGTGCTCCTTTCCTCGTACTATTTAGGCTAATACAAGTTGGGCACATGAGTAAGCTCTTGGACAATCGGGGTCTCTCAATCACAGTTCTTTGGAAATCCCCTTTGGGCTTGGCAAGGAAATGTCACTTTAGGATTACATCCTTGTCTCCTTATTTCTTCGTTAAACATGCTCTGGTTCTCTGTACAAACATGCTGATGCATGTACTTTACTGTATTTTGGATCCAACTCCTTTTTTTTGTTTTACAAGTCCAACTTTTTTTGCAAGTTACTAGAACATTACTCAACTATTTATTAAGGGAGGAAAATGACCTTTTCAGAACTAAAGAAATTTAACTGAATTGCCAGCATCTATTAAAGCCACTCTTAGACACTCTAGAGTTCTACATAAATTAGGGGCCTGGTACCCTGGGTCTCATCTTCTGCTGTCTCTCATACTACTCAAATGAAAAGTACATCTAGACACCTGCTAATTCCACTCGTGAAAAGTTTCTGGTGCATCCAAATCAGCTGTCTGCTGCCTACTTGCTTTCAATTTCAGTTCAATACAAACAACTGCAAACATACAGGAAGTTGAAGTGTAGCATAAAAGCTAAGATATAATGATGATTATGTAACAACAACCTAAGAGGAAGAAGAAACAGACTGTCCATCTCTAGACTTTCTGGAAATGGTGGAACTCCACAGAATACTACAAAAGCCTGCCGTAACAAAAGGCATAAAAGTTAAATATCACTAGTTATTTCCTTTTTTTAAATAAAGGGCATTTCTTAACTCTTTAATATTACCCAACTTTTATTAAAGAAAATACAATGTTTAAATAAAATCCAACTTGAATAGGAAATATTTTTAATAGGAATTAAGAAAAGTCTGTTAAACGACATGTTTTTCTACAGAGAGGGGAGGTCCCTCTGAACACAATAGTCTCAATACTGGCTACAAAGTACAATGTAAAGAATTTTGGAACAAAAAATCTTAGCAAAAGTCTTTCATCCTTTTCCTCCCAGGTATTCACACGACGCACACACAAAAACCAAACCAAAAACTCCTGCCAAGCTTCATTGATTTGTGACTTAAAGAACTATTTGTAGTAGCAGGAACCATGATAAAGTGCTCAGAAATAAACTGGCAGTGTAAGACATAGATCAGGTCTTTTCCTACTCCAGTGTAATTTGTTGGCTCCTACAGTCTTCTTCCTGAAAAAAAGATTCCAGTTGTTCTCCTCCCTTGGTCTCCTGAGGTTGTTCTGTAAACTTTGATATTTTTCACCCAATATTCTTTCTTTAGATATGCATAAATATTTTCTTTTTCTTCTTTTGATTCTGTTTTAAAATTGCAGCTTGAGTTCAAATGTGCAGTCTTCATCCGTATTAGTGAAGAGCCGAGGTACAATACAAGGTCCAGTTGTATGATGCTGGTTGTAAAATATACAGAGGGAACGAATGCTCATCATGATACATACAGTAAAGGAGGTATCTTTACAGACAAGTCAGCACAGGGTTGACACGTGATGGGAAAACTGTGGACTCCAAAGTGCTTCCCAAGTACTTCGTTTCAAACTGAAGCCAACCAGAGGTCAGACAGTTCTAGACTTTCCACCATTTGTCACATCAGCACAAGGATGTCACATTACTTTTTCATCACAGCTGTAAAGGAGACCTACAAAAATAGGGGAATAGAAGCCACTTCATGGATTAAAACTTGTCATTTTAAACATGTCATTAGCAACAGGGAAAAACAGATTGAAGGATAGCCTTAAGCTAAACAGAGAAAAGGATGATTTGGATAGTAAGACCAAGAAGCATTACACGCTTGCTTCTTATTAAATCCATATGCTGTTAATCTCAAAGAAAACAAATCCCATAACTTCATTAATTTGACCTTAGACAGGACAAGAGGTCTTAGAAAATAAAATACACCAATACTCACCTCGGCTCTAATACTTTCAGAAATCAAAAGTCCACCTTCTAGTTAAGGCAAACTAAAAGAAGCCCACCATAAAAGAAGTTCAGTGCCCTGCACTGCTTTCTCTGCAAACACCTAAATTGCTTCAAGGTCCTATTCTTGATTTATAACCTTAGTCAGGGTACAGTTTGCAAAACCCAGAGATCATCAGTTTTTGGACCCCACAGTGACAGCTGTAACCAACAAGGTGACGGTGGCTGTCATCTCCAAACGAAAATTTTCAGGGGGCTGAATCAGGTTATTCCCAGTGGGAGACACTTGGTTGTGAATTCCCCCTATCACTAAAAAAGCAGAGTAGGCTTAAGTTTTACCGCAGTTAGAGAACAATATAACGATGAAGTTACATATCACACTTAGACCATACTGAGCTAGAGTAATGAGCATCCACGTGTCAAAGCTCATTAACACACACTTAATGCTCCCTGAACATCTCAAAATTATGCCACTTCAGGCAAAGGTGAACTGTAGGCCATGTTACCTACCTTGTATTATGGTAACTTCAGCCTGATCTACAGAGATAAAACCAGTAATTTGCAGTCCTCCAGCACCCCAGGATGCAGGGATACAGCCCAGTTGTCCTCCTGCCTAGCTATACCCCTGCTCACCAGCCCTCTAGTGCTAAGTCAAAATTTTGCAGACAAGAAACAGTATTAATCCTTAACATAAAAGTGTTCAAGCATGTTCTAACTTTAACACCACTTAACAGTCCATAGGTTTAGTATGGTCCAAGTGTAAAGTGTTATTTGACCTTTTAAGAACAGGCCTTCCTCAATAACAACAGCCTACCAATGTGTGCCCTGGGGAGTCAAAAACCACCAGTAAAGAAAAATGTAAAATTTAAAAAAGTAGTAGAAATTATGTTATGTATAATCAGGTATTACAGATCCTAGATACTAAAACAGTGAGCATCATTTGAATGGGTACAGATATATTTTTTTCCTCTCCAATTTCTAAAAAATATGCAAAGTCCACACTTAGTTGTTTGTGTGGTTTTGAGGACAAAGTGTAGTGACTGGTCAACCCAACCTGGGACATAAAATTTAGTAAGCTAACTTTAGTTTTTTCCAACTGGCCTCTTTCCATCATTGAGTCTTTATCTAGTTTGCATTTTTCTTGCATAATAAGCAAACACTATTATCATGAACACACTATGATCTAATAGGAAAGTCAGAATTTTTTGAACAAATTATTATTAAAATACCATTTAAAAAATGTTTACCACCAAAATAAAAATGCTATCAGTGTCAGAAACTCTGTGCTCATACCCAGCCCTGTGAAACCATATATGCACATGTAAAACTAGTAGGGAAGGGGAAAAAGAAATCAGGAAATGTAATATATGTTCTATAAATAAAAACACAGACCTTCTGAACTGTACAGCCCAGTCATCTGCACATTTTCCTCATTCCTTTCCCCCCTCTATTCCTGCATGTTTATTTTTAACACTAGGAATCTGATATTAGGCAGAACAAAATTTCTAAATTTTGCAGTAACACCAAGAGTTCAATCTACACCACGGCCCATTTGGGTGGGTAGAGGCTATAACACAGAGAAAGAGGAGAATTACAGTCAGATATATGTATGTTTAAACTTTTGTTTTGTTCACCATCTTCAAATGTTTGGTTCAACATTTTCTTCAATGACCTGGAACACTGAAATATCCAAGTTTGCAGATGATAATAAATTATTCCAGGTAGTCAAATCCCAAGCTGACAGAGAGGAGCACAGAAAGATCAAACCAAGCTAAGTGAGTGGGCAAAAAAATGTCAACAATTTGAAGGTCATCTGCCAAGTGCAAGGTAATGAACACGGGGAAAAATAATCTCAACTACATACACAATGCTAGGTTCTGAACTAGCTGTCATGTATGACTTGGAAAACAGAGCCTGGAGTAACTGTAGACAGTTCTCTAAAAATGGCAGCTGTGCGCGCTGTGGTGATCCTTCCCCCTCACCTCCCCAAAATGTTGGGCATCACTAAGAACAGAATTAAAAACAACACACAAAATATCATCATGCCACTATACAAATCTATGGTGCACCCACATCTTTAATACTGCATGCAGTTCTGGTCTCTGCATCTTAAACAGGATGGAGCAGAATGGCAAAAGGTACTGAGAAGGGCAAACAAAATGATCAGGGGCATAGAGCAGTTGCCACTAAAAGGCGAGGGCTCTTCAGTTTGGAAAGGAGAAGGCTAAGGGAGGGATATAAAAGAGGTCTGAAAGGTGAAAACAAAGTGAATAGGGAACTGTTATTTACCAAGTCCCAAAATACTACGAATAAAGGGTATCCACTGTCATCAGCAGGAGACTGGTTTAAAACTAACAGGAGAAAGTACTTTTTACCTAGCATGTTCTTAACTTGTGGAGCTCGTTACCACAGGAGGTGGTAAGGACAGGTAGCATAGCCAGATTCAAAAAGGGACTAGACAAATTCATGGATGAGAGATCTATTAATAGGTATTAAAAGCAGGTGTTGGCATCTTGAAACCAATGATGGTGGATGCCAGGAGGCTAATAAATAGGTTATAGATTACTCTAAATATACCTAGTTCACTGCTTTCTCTCTAAATCAACTCTTTTGGCAGACATGCCACAAATTCAGCCCCATGTCCTCCTAAGGGTCACCCAATTCCTTTCCTCTGCCAGATCTGCTGCTCTGCTTTCTGTTCCTTGCTCAATCTGCTTCTGTTTTCTGCTCCCTGCCCTGTGCATCCTATCTTATAAACTGCTCTGTTTTCTTCTTCCTACCCCATCTACCACTGTGCTGACTGCCCCCTCCCTGATCTGCCACATGCTACACAGAGACTGCCTATGCCACCTGTGGGCAGGCTGGCCACCTCTGCTCTAAAGCATACCTTCCTGCCAATGTTGGAAACAGGACAGCAAGCTAAATGGACCACTGGTCTGACCCAATATGGCACTTCTTATGTTGTACATACATATATTTGGTTAATTTCTTATGAGCATTATAGCAGAGGTGAGTAGTAAGGAAGGATTTGAAGGAGGGAATAGTAACTTCATAGATCAGTAAGGAGATAATTCTTTGGTCACAGGGCAGTAAGAGAGCAGAGAGTTATAGTATAACTGCTAGTTTGTAGATTGAAAAAAGATGGAGTTGTTGAAGATCATACCACTAGCCTCAAAACAGCATCAGATCTCTTCAGTTCCCATCTCTCATTCCCTGACTCAGCAAATTAGCAACTGTGTATATGTTTCGATCACTGATGCATCTCCATCTGTCTCGCTCTCCTTTACTGTTACTGAATAATTTAAAATGCCACTTACTTCTTGCAAAACATGTCCAAGTGTCTCTTGGCTCTGAATGCGTTTTCTGTTTTAAAAGAAGCAAAATAATTGATTCAGTACAGAGCACTAGTAGTACTTGCAAAAAAAAAAAAAAAATCAATCTAATTTTTGTCATATTTCCAGAAAACAGGGGAGTTCTGGGCTATGCTCTGCTAGAGATTGCTACCCATCAGGGGAATCCTGGGGTCAAATTCTTTAAGGAATACTTAACCAAGCATTAAGGGCTACTAATATAAGGTTTTCCTGACTAAGACTTACCGCCTGCTTCCTTTTCTGAACAGTAATCTGTTTAGTGACGTAAGCAATAAAATCTCGGTTTAGGTCTTAATATAGGAGTATGGGTGACACTCCCTGCTATTCCAATTCCAGCCTCCCAAGCCCTAGGAATCTCTGTTCTTCAGCAGTGGGTAAGAGGAAGTTATGCAAATCCTCCAGCCTTAGACAACAACTTTTCCAGAGTCAAAGCACAGGCATGCACTCCTTCATAAATCAGTGGAAATGACTTAGGAAAATAACGATGTTCTAACACAAAAAAGTATAGTATAACAACAGTGATTGCGTACTGCAGTCTATGCTATATAATAAGTGTATTTAACAGTATCTTAGGTCCAAACACAAGCCCACTTATTTTTACCTGTCTATTTTTGTTGCTATGATAACTGTGAAATTCCCCTCTGTATTAGGCAAGTATGTTGAGGGTACAATCACATAATTCCCTGCAGAAAGTCTGCAAAGTTGGCTCACTTCTTGTGAATAGCAATGAGGTACACAGCTAACCAGTGGCTCCAATTGCAGAAAAAAAGCAGCATGTGGTTTCCAGTTACTGTTAGGTATCTACAGAAATGAGAAAAATAAAACCCTGTATATCATTTTAAAAGTTTCAGATAACAGCTTTAAGAAAAGAGTTATTTTCCACACATACTTTACCCAGCCTAACACACACCTTCTTCCATGTAGGACTACCGTTGTCTCAAGGTTACTTGGCAACTGAG
>NW_005841874.1:399149-416595 GCF_000455745.1 Alligator sinensis
GGAAAGAGCCTGTACCCAGGTAAAGTACGATGGGCACTGAGTCACCAAGACATTATGAAATGTTTGCATTTTTGTAAAAACAACAAACTCCACAAATTTAGAAAGTCTCCCCTTTAATAATGTAATTCAGTGGTAAGCAGCCATTGCGCTTGTGTTAAACAAAACCCTCAAATGTTTTAATTCCAACAGCTATGGTGGGTTTCTAAAATTAGGACGTGGAACCAAAGATCTGATCACTGCTGCATCCGGTCATGTACCATTATGTCATAACACTTGATTATACTATGTATTAATATAATTTAGATCTATACTATGATTTGGCTTAATTTTGACTTCTAAAATGTACTTCCATTCCTTGCGGCATTAGGCACTCAGATTAAGTGATGGATTTAATCTACTCTGGTAACTGAAGCAGTCAGTTCAACACAGATAAATCATACCTGAAAAATATGAAACCCTATTGGATGACACTTGCTATCTTGACAGTGCTGGCGAAGGGTGACTTTCACGCAACTCTCTCCTATTCCTGCAGAGATGGAGAGGGGAAAGCAGGGATTGGTATGGAAGGAGGGGAAGTTCCTGCTACCTCCAGCACTGTGACCGTTTTTCCAGCATCCCTGCAGCTGCACTGTCTCCCATTCACCTGGTGGGAGCTCTTCACAGAGGGCAGCATCAATGGGTGGTGGTTTTATCTCACTATCAAATGTAAGACAGAAAGGGAAACTGATGTACAAATTATGAAAGGTTTCCTTGACTGTAGTTCACTATCCCCAGTGCCCAGCTGTCAAAAACAAGCTACCATTCAGAACAAAATGTCAAAAAAGGTCAACTGTTGCCAGTTGGGAAAAAAGTCCATTAACAGGCAATTATTGCCAAATACAGATATAATTAAAACACAAAACCTACACATTTTTGGAATGTTACAGGTAAGAAAACAAATAGGCAAAAGTAAAAAATGAAGGTTCCTACAGCACTACTGATTTAGTTACACTGCATGATATAAATGTAAAAAGCATAAGCACAGTATATTGAATAAACATATAAGAAAACACCAATAAAAATACAACATGCTGAGTTTTGTCAGGAAACTTCACTTATAACTTTCATAACTTCAGTGCACTTAATTTCTTTACCTTAACATTCAGTGAACTTAAGTTTTCGCATTCAATTTTCAAATTTATAATTGGGGTAGGGAGGAAAAGTCAAAAAGGGAAAACAAAAACCATGCAACTTGCAGAGTCCTTCTCCATAGCCAATAAAGTTTCAGAAGATATCTACCCTGGATAAGGCATGTACACCGTAGAACTGAGCAAAATCTAAAACTCAAAGATGCCTGGACTTATTGTGTAGCAGTAAAATTGTCATATTAACCATACCAAAGCGTGTGATAAAGTACATTCCCTACGATATACAGGCTGCAGAGAACTACGTGGTTCATCTGAGAAATGCACACTTTCTCCAGACACTAAGCTCTTCTCTTGGGTCAAGAAGAAATTCAGAAAACCATGCAAACTTAACGAGATACTTTAAGGAGGACTTTAGCAGACTACTACCTCATCCAAAGGGCCAGTGGAGATAGATACACTATTCACCTGAACAAAAAAAAGACTTAACAATTGCATTTTATGTATTTCATCTCACTCCCCACTCTGGTCACTGAAAGCTTCTTGCAATACTATAAAGCTCTGTAGAAATTGCATTGGCATTGTCAAAGAATTTATGGATTTTTCACTTCTCCTTTTTTTAACATACCTGAGAGAGATTCTCCCTGTTGAGAACACACGAAGCAGAAAGTGCCCCTCTGCATTCTTCAGAAAGGTGCTGGGGACAACAAGGTAATAACCAGGGGAAAGATCACAGCGCACATGCACTTCTCTGTCATAGGAATGGCACACAGTCCCTACAACAGGAGGAGTAGAGAGGGTCTTTGGCAGATTAAACCGTCTCTTCTCCACCTAGAAAAGAACATTGTAGGAAAATTAATGAAAAGTTCAAAGATGGTCTAATATTCTGTCAAATCCCAACTCCACCGCAACACAAGCTTGTGTATTACTGTCTAGAACATAATGGTTATTTCCGAACTCATCTCTGACAGTCAGCTTCTGGATAGCTCTTGTGAAGATGAGCATGTTGGGGGTGGGACAATACAATGAGTTTCCCTGTTTCTGTGCTCCTCAACAGATGCTATACAGAATTTAATTGGGAGCTATGATCTTTTCTGCCGTTCTCTGTGGATGTTAATGCCAGACAGAGAGCAGGAACAGATAAAGAAAATGGTCCATCACTTTGCCATTGCACCAACCAATGAAACAGGCCATAGAGCATATTATACCATTTCAAAAAGCAACAGTTCACCTCAAACCAGATTTATGCAGACCCCCTTTCCTCCCCGCTGCCCAGCATGCCTGAAGGCACTTGGGGCAGAATCATAAGATGCGAAGGAAACACAAAAATGAATATACTATTGTTTTCATTCAGATTAGATCCACCCAGGAGCCAACATAACCAGGACATGATGTCTAAATACCTCATTTTGAAGGGACTACTGACAAAATTGATTGGAACTGAACCTACTTATATATTGTATACTGTAGCTACTTTTGAAAATCTCATCAGATCTCTGGTAGCCTGAAGTTCAACACCATGTGACCACCCTGTTCATTATGCAAACTAAGCAACTATTATAAAAAAAAAAATAATTTGCTCTCTTTTAAGGAAAGTGAATTGAAAAGCTGCCTGCCATGACTCTGTTGAGAAGTAACACTTCAACTCTCTTGAAGCATTTTCAGTATAACAATGAATCACTGAAATCTGTGATCTGGGGAATAAAAGTAGATTTGAAGACAAACATTTTGTTTGTATTTTGAGTTAAGAGTTTGGCAACCATAAAAAAATCCTTCACGCACTGCTGATTTTGTTCATGTTTACAGCCAGAAGAAGAAATAAGCTGTTATAAGGTGTTTACATAGTGCAAATGAAACTCAAAGGCAAATATTTATATTTATGAGCCAAAGGACACTGATCAGTAATCAAGTGCATGCATAAAGCATATGTGAAGTTTTGAAGACCAGATGTAGGGTTGAGTATGCAAAACACAGATGCGCAACACTGCATATATAAATGACTAGTTATTTACAGTTGCCACTATGCTCTTCTGAAATAAGCTTTCTAGCAATGTTGTGTGGTGTTATACACACACACAGGATCAGAGAGTATTTGACAAACTGGAAAAAGCCCAGGGAAAAAATAACAAAAGGTGATCAAAGTGAAAAAACAAACTGGAGTTATGAAAAAATGTAAGCGGAATTAAAATAGTAACATGTATACAAAAGGTAGTGGCTAAGGAAGAATTAAAAGCAGCATACAAAACATATTGTATTTGTATGCCTGTCATGCCTTGCTTTGGAAAGGCAGAATGAACAAAAAAGATTTTTCCAATCTTCTCTATCGCAGCACTGGCTCAGCTAGGACTGAAGCTTCTGGCCGCACAGACCAGGGGCAAATCCTGTTATCAGCATCACTCCCACTCCTCCTGCTGCAGGGCCCACAGCTACTACCAATTCGGCAATGGGTTAAACCTGTAGCTCTGGGCCTTGCAGCTGTGGGAAGATGCTAACAACAGGACTTTACCCCCGCTCCGTGCGGCCAGAAGATTCAGCCCTGGCCAAGCCACTGCTGAGCCCAGTCCTCTGCCACCACTCAAGGGTTCCCCTGCCTCCATTCCAGCACAGAAATCAGGTTCCTCATTGTAAGGGAAGAGGAGAAACACCGGTGGCAGAGGGTAAGACACCGGGGTTGGAAGGGTGCTTGCAAGCAGCTGTCCCGTCGCCAAAGCTACACAGAGCCACACAGGGATCCTTCTTCTCCCAGTGTTTCCAGAGGGGAGGAGAAACGAATGTGAGCTCCGCTATAAAGAGAGACTCAAAGCAGACAAAGGGGGAACAACCAGAACCAGAAGTTCCTGAATCCAATAGAGTGAGAGCGGGAACAGCTGAGAGCATCCAGGAGGCTGCAAGGAAGGCTCTTCAGGGAGTTGGCTCTAGTGAGAGAGCTGAGAGGGAAGAAGCCAAAACAAAGCAGCTTTCAGGTAACCTGAAAACTCAGCAGGGCAGCCCAGTGAAAAGGACTGAGAAGGAGGAACCGTAAAGACCTGAATAGAATGACTGAGAAGAAGGTACCATAAAGATACGAATAGAAGGACAGAATAAGTTAAATTTGTTTTCTCCACCTGGGAACAGGGGAAGAACCCTCCTAGACATGGAGCGATAGTGAAGAGTAACTATCTGCACATAAGCCAGGAGGCTGTTTAAACACAAGTCAGTTCATTTTCTAAGGAGGAACTGTAAAGACCTGAATAGAATGACTGAGAAGAAGGTACCATAAAGATACGAATAGAAGGACAGAATAAGTTAAATTTGTTTTCTCCACCTGGGAACAGGGGAAGAACCCTCCTAGACATGGAGCGATAGTGAAGAGTAACTATCTGCACATAAGCCAGGAGGCTGTTTAAACACAAGTCAGTTCATTTTCTAAGGCCCTGGTGGAGGCTAACCAGGATGAAGTTGGTGGTGACTTATTTGAGTCAGAGGCATAGGAAGGACTCTGATAGACTCTGGCAGATTATATGGACTATAAGTTGACACCGGGTTGAACAGAAGAGGGTATAGGGGTTGGTGGAGCCTTCACTATACTAAGGCGGACATAAGGACCAATTTGTGCAAGAAGCTACACACCCAGACATTTCTTCTTTTCTCCCTTATCAGCAAGCTGTGGCAGGCAAGAGTGTGGGTGTGCAAAATACTGCATCAAGGGTCCTGGCAGTCTTCAGCCAGCCAGCTGGGTCCTGGCAATCTTCAGCCAGCCAGCTGAAGAGCAATGGCTACCTTAAAAAAAAAAAAAAAAGAAAAGGAAACCCTTACGGAGAAGGTGATAACCATCTGAGACTAATTGATTACTTAAATTGAGGTGAGACTGACATTAATGACACTTTAACATTCATCAGGAATGGACACTCACTTAAGACATGCACCCCCAATTCTGAATGGCTAATTTTCAGGGAAACAATGTGTGCGGTATGTGAGTAACTACGGGATTTGAAAGGTGTGAGCATCAGAGAGGGTAGGATTTTCCTAGACTATTTTAATGAGTTTGAACTCTAAAGAGTTGAAATTAAGAAAGGGAAAAAAAAATCTAGGGAAAAACTTCCTAATAGTTCAAGCACCAATTGGTTCAAGTACCCTAACAAAACAGTCTCTGCAGAGAAGTAGCAGAAGCTTCATTGTTTAGTACTTTTAAAAACAAAATTGAACAAAGCACTGGTAAATATGCTGTAAGCAATAATCCTGCAGTAGCTCGATGAAATACAGTAATCTAACAGGCCTTCTCTAAATTTATGATTGACTTGGCATTGCTGTAGGACATGAATTATTTAATCCAATGTTCCTATTTTTCAGAATTTTTTTTCTTGGCCTCAACCAGAAGTTTGCAAAGTTATGTTCAAGTTACCTTCCAGACATGCAGTCCCACAGCTTGGTAATTCTTCCCTTGGATGCCTTCTGCCAAAGATGGACTGTCCTTTGCTACGTGGGTCAGAGTGCGAACTCGTCCAGCCCAGTCAGCACTGTACTTCCTGTGTTTCTGCAGAAGAGCAATGCACACTTCACTCTGCTCACACACTTTCAGCCAGAATTTGGGGTTGGAAGGAAAGCTGCTGTTGTTACGGCAACCACCTGCAGACTGGCCTTTCACCCATGATCCAAAGAGATTCTGTGTATGACTGAGCACTTTCTCTAGTGAAGGAAAAAGGTAGAGAAGATCAAGCACTGGAAACAAATCATATCTGCGCAACAAAAGTTTGGACTAAAAGAATCACCCGACTGGAAACAATGCTGTAGCAGTGCTGCAGCTCCTTTTGAGAGCTACCCTCCATGACCAAGATCTCAACAAACGCAACACCCAAGTCCAACAGGTAATGGGAGTGCAAAGGACTTTATTTTTAGAGGTCATAATGTAGGGTATTTTTGTGGCCATAAAACTGAATTCTATGTGAAAGGGATTGTCACAGTGATCTCCAACAAAACTTGCCTCACAAAAGGACATCAGGAGTCCAGACACAGAAAGTAATGATAGCCTAAAGAAAGCTTAAAACTCCTATACAGACTACAATTTTCTCTCTCCCTTCTTTCCTTCCAAGCAGCACCAAAGACAGGAAAAATCTGTGAGAGAGAGGAGACAGAGGAAAAATAAAGGTATTTCTGGTTTTCAATAGGCCAGGGGGTCAGGACACAAGGCAGATACTGCCGCAATGAGAGCCATTAAATGACCTAAAATAAAGGTGACCTTTTCTACAAAGATAGGCTAACGTTGAGTTTAGACATTAGTGAACATACATTTGTCAAAATTGCAATAAACTATGCTATTTAACGGAAGCACCTACTCTTCTGGATATGAAAAAGGCAGGGCTTAGGAAGCATATAAGCCTAGGACCTGTAAACTGGAGAGGAAAAAAGCAACTGAGCAGTGTGGCAGGCCAACAGAGGGCACTCCTGTGCTGAACCACTCGCCTCACTGCGCCCAACCAAAAACCAAGCTTCGAGTGCCACCCTGGGGTGCCTACATCTGGCCGACCCCCTTCCTGGAGCACATCAGCATGCCTGGGGTAACCGCTGCCACCACCCAGGGTCTGGTTTTTGTTAGGGCCCTGTGCCCCTCCGGGGTACGCAGACCCTGTAGACCTTGAGGGTGCATAACCCACCGTGAGATTCTGAGGTGCTTCCTTTAGCCTGAAGCATCCACAAGCTGCCTCCTGTACAGGAAGAGTGTAAAAAGCCAGGCCCACCTTAGCCAGCTTAGTAAGGTGAGCTACCAAGGCTGGTCCCCTCCCTCTTAAGCACACACTGCAAGGCATGCTAGAACAGATAGATTTATTGATTGAAGAGGGATAGGGTGAGGAAGGAATACAAAACTACAGACTATAGAAAGAAAATTACCCTTGAGCAAAACCACCTAGGCTGGCTGCATTTGGACACGCAACTAATGCACTTGATTCTAAACTCCTAGCTAAATTTTGCAGGTAAGTTACTCACATGTTCATCCAGAGACTGATAGAGCTCTGGAGGTTGATTGCTTGTTTCAGTGTCCCAAAATGTCTGCCTGCCTTCCAGGAGGAAAGGACCCTTAAAAATAACCCCTGCTGACCTCATCACCTGGACCCAGTCAGGAACAGGTGCTATTGGACGCAGACCACTCAGTTTGAAAACATCAGCACTCGCCTAGCGGAGTGACATTGCCCTAGGCCCATCCTTCCAGGTGTGTAAATAAAGGACCAGGGGCAGAGGACTTCCTACAGCTTAGCTCCCTTGGTGACCAGGCTCAGTTGCCTAAGCAGCAATGTTGACAGATACTTGGCCAAAACAGAGAAGGAAAAAAAAACCTAAAGAGGGAGCAGAGCTGTTTCACTATAGGGGTGAGGCAAATTGCAGGGGTGATTTTTCCCTAAGCAGGAAGGCTGCAGAGTAGTTACTGGCTGACACCCAGGCTACCCTGCAAGTAGGATACTGCTGGCTTGCAGGGGAACAGGACTCAGGGCAGGGTAGCTTGGAATTTGTGGTACAGCCAGGGAAGTAAGACTTTATATTCAGACCCAGTATGGAGCTTGTGCTATAGCCAGAGGGCTTATGCCTCTGTGATAGTTTAAACTGGCAGACTGGGTTGGGACTATCAGAGATGAAGGAGTCTCAGTAGCACCTGAGCAGGGTGGAGACAGGGCCAGGGGGCCCAGTGCTCAGGAGAGGAAGACACCAGGGCCCAGGGCCCAAAGCCAAAGTAGGCAACACAAAGGCTGACACCCAGACACCAGGTCCAATCCAGTGGGCCTGGGCTGGAGGGCCCAGCGAGAGTAAAGGGGCAGAGCCCACAAATAGCCCGTAAGGCAACAGGTGCCCTGGAGGCACAGACTGGCCAGGAGAGCCAACCTAGAACATGTGCAGGATAACTCCAACAAAGGCATATCACACGAGGGAAAAGCAAAGGTACCCTAGAGCCTAAGTAGAACAGGAGCTGCGTGGCCATCTGGGGGTCACGGCCACCTCTGGGCCCGGGAACATGCTACAATGTGAAATAAAAATATACAATTTAAAATTCATCCTGCCAAGAAGTGTCTGCATGAAGCATACCTAAAAGCCTTCCCGCCTCTGAATGAAACTGTTCTGCACAGTCAGGAAGCTGAAAGGATGCAAACTGACTCTAGATGCACGAAATTCTAATTCCTAATAAATGAAATCATATTGCCAGAAGGATCATTTTTTAATCTTTCCCAGGATACAGTGTATCTAGGGCTCCTTGTAATTGAGGCCACAATGGAAACTAATTCTGCAACAGCAACCTCTCAGTATTTCAACAAAATTAATTCATTCTATCACCAAGAAACACCTTTGATCCCATCCCACACATCCCATGAGGACACATACAGATATGACTCAAAATTTAAAACATTCACTGCTGTGACATTTTTTGATGACCAACTACTTCTACTGTGGTTATTTTGGAGCACTGATTCTCAACCAGTATGTCACAGCACCCTGGGGTGCCTTAAGGTCCACAACGTTAGCACTGTTAGAAGCCCACACAGATTATGTTTGGAATACTATGGACTCCTATTTAAAAACTGAGTTTGTCTTGTGAGTCACGCTTGCACACCTGAGTGATCTGCAACACAAAAAGCGCTCTATTATTTTTCCATAGTCAAAAAAAAATGAGTGAAAAATGTATGACGGGGAATTTTCTGAGGAGTACCTTGAGTCTAAAAAATGAATCTAAAACATTTAAGAACCACTGTTTTAGAGCATGAGCTGTCAGGCTTTTGTTCCATGGTGCAACCCAGATGACAACTCAAAACCAGCTTCTACCTATGACAGGGAAGGCACAAACTTTCAGCTTGGCATCAGCAACATCTTTCCTCAAGCCCTCAACTACCACGCTCTTCTCATACAGACCTAACTTGACCCCTTATATATTTCTCTCTCATGTTTCCCAACTGCAGACTGGACTCAAACTCTCAGTCCCCAACGTCTTGTTGTCCACACGCTATGGAATAATGCTGTCATATGAGCTAGAAACTTGACTGGGATGACCTAGCGAAGAATGATCTTGCCTTAAGTAGAACCCTGGACGAGATGACCTCAGGAGGTCCCTTCCAGCTGTACTTTCCTATGATCCTATCATTTAGGAACACAATTCTTTAGTAAACTCCACAAACTCGGAAAAGCAAAGTCCCTGCCTGAAGCATCAACTCTTCAGTCATCCATTCTAAAATGACCATATTTATTAGAATCTAAGATGACCCTAAATTTAAGATAACCACCCAGTATTTAGATTCTGTATGTGGATGATTTATAAATGTGTCATGAGAATTTCCAGGTGTAGAATCTAAGTATTCAAGGATTGCCTTAAATTCAGGGAAAGCAGTGGCTTGGGGGAGGAGTCAAGCAGCCCCTTTGTCCTCTGCCCCCTCCCCACTTCTTCCCCCTGTTGGTTCCTGCCCCACTTGCCACCTGCACCCCCCAGCCTCAGCTCCCCACAGACTCTACCCTTTAAGCTCCACAGTCTCTGCTTCTTCTCCCCCTGCCCTTGCTGTCAGACATTGCCTGGACTCCATTTCTCCCCAGCGCACAGCACATAGAAACACAGCACCTGCCAGGCCAGGCAGCAGCATCAATGCAGCTGCTTGGCCAAGCAGCAGCATTGGTACTGTTGATTAGCCAGGCAGCAGACAGAGTTTCCACATGCTCCATGCCTGGGAGGGAATCCAGCCCAAGCCAAAACTGAGCTGCATCATGACAGTAAGGTGGGGGGGAAGGAGACAGAGGAGGAGCAGAAGCTGCAGAGGGCAAACAGCGTAGAGGACCAGGCAGCTGCTGTGGGTCTGACTCTGGCCTCAACCCAGGCTCAGGGCCAGAGACACAGCTGCAGCAACTGCCTACTCCAAACCCACTTCGTACATGAATCTAAGATGAGGGTCTTTTTTCCCCCCACATGCTGTTTGTGGGGGAGGGACAACTCATCTTAGATTCAAGTAAATATGCTACCAGTGAATAGGAAGAGGTGCTTTTCCACCAGTAAATCAGAGAAATGTAGACAAGGAGAAAAGTGAACAAGTTAAGCTTAATTAGTACACAAGGGGTTACCAACTGCATATTCAAACCTCTCCCAGAACTTTCTAATGAAAGAATTCAGGAGAAACTGGGAAGGATTTGGAAACATGATGGTCTAGTTCTAAACAATCGGATTAAGACTCTTTCAATTCCAGTCAGACTCCCCATTAAACTCATTTTATTTTTAAAGGGAATGCCTGTATGCCTTCATACCTGTATAAAGGCTTTGAAGCTGTCCCTCTTCTGTGATTGGAAACCCTGTGGTAATCTCATCAAATTCCTTAAAAAACTCCTCCTCCTCAACCCAGAACTCTCCTTCCTGAATCTGCGACAGCAGTTCTGAAGCAACTACTGGATCCAGCTGGCTCCATCCTTGACCACTGCAAACAAACACACAAAAGTCAAAGTCCAGGCTGTTTGCTCACAACTCCAATACAGCTCCACAAAAATCTTCAGTAAAACACAGCTGCACAGCGAGAAAACACCACAGAAAGGTGTTTCTTCATTTTACTGTCATGCACATGCGCTCGCTACTTCATCTGGATGCACTGCTAATCACAAAGGATTAAAAACCAAAAATATAAACTGGCATTCTCTGTGTTGGAAAAACTATAAAAAAAACAAAACCAGAGTTAGATGGGATTGCACAGTATGCACTTAAATAAAACAGCTAGTTCACTAACCATAGAGACAGTGCAAAAAGTGCTTGTGCCAAAACCCTGACTTTGTTTAATGTTTGTGCATGGTGGAAGGAAGGGGAAAACCATGACTCCAAGTACAAAAATAAATGGTTCAAATAAAATTAAATGCATTTGTTTTAGGATGTTTGATTCTACTTAGTGAGCCCCTTTCCACCACCACACACTATTTCTATACATCAGTAGGGCGGACTATCAGTATGTTGGCTGCCAAATCATCGTTAAATGATGATCTGAGTTAAAACTTACTATTTAGGGTCTTATTAAGTGCTGGGCACCTTCTGCTTCCTTTGGTTTCACTGGCACCAAGGTGGTGTTCTGCAACTTACAAGACACAGCATTAAAGCTGTGCAATTGTTTAATAAAGTATGGGCTGCATTCCTCTACTATTTTGCAGAGTGCCTAGTTATTAATCTTATTTAAGATTAAGTGTTAAATGCAGACAGCCTTTTTCCCTTGCAGACAGCATGCTACAACAGGCTGCTTACCTGTCCAATATATCCCTATATTTCCTTTTAACTCTAAGCCCCTTCATCACCTTTTCATTCAGTGTTGGTTTCAGCTTCTGCTCTTATTGCCTATAGCAACAGCATGATTAGAAACACGAAAAATATCTTCCCAATTGCTATGCTGGAATTACATTTTTTTTCCACAGAAGCACAACCTTAACCACATTTCACAATTCTAAGCACTTTGCCAAGATGAGGATGGAAGAGCTCGGTGACTACCAGGAACCCACTAATGCCTCTCAAGTTAATCAAATAATGGATCAAAATAAAAAAAACCCAAAAATTCCAGTGGCAAGCAGAAGATAAATTAACTAATTCCCTGAGCAGCAGCAAACAGTTCCCAGCAGAATAGCTTAGGGGTATCAAACATATGGCCTCCACGGGCCAATTGTAACCTGGCCCAGGTCACAGAGCCATGGGGCTTTTCTCTGGCCAAATGACTCACTTCCAGATACAGCCCACAGGGATTCTCACTATGGCTCCCAGAGCTGCTGTGCTGGCATGGTCAGTATTCAGGGGGCTTATAACAGAATTTCTGGTGCTTGATCACTGCTCAGCATGAAATCGGTGGCAGGACAGCAGTGTTAACCCTTTGCTTGCTGGCCATGACGACACAGCAGCTCTGGCAGATATGGTAAGAAGCACCATAGGCCAGATCCAAAGACTGAGCTGTCCAGTCACGTGAAGCCCCATGGTCCAGATCCAGCCCACCAACCCTCCTGAGTTTCGCACTTCTGGTGATAGGCAATACCAGAGCCAACAGATCAAAAAATGAAACCCCCTAGAGTCCAGGAGTTATACATAATACTGAACTCCAAAGAAGATTATATATGAAATAAGACTACAGTACTGGAATACACCCTTCCATTTCAGCATCTTGGGTATACTCACCTTTGTAATATACATGCACACTCTTGGTGCTCACACACAGCAGACACAGCTATCCTTGTTAAAATAATTTATGAAGGGAATATTATAAAGAAAACCAAATCACTCACCCTTCCCGCCACGGCCCTTTCCAGCAGCGCCTCCCCCAAGGGTTTTGTATACGGAGCAGAATGATATCCTTGCCTGAGACTTTGGAGAGGTTCAGCATATCTATGACAATAAAGGCGTGAAATTCTCCCAGCTCACTAGTACCTGTACAGAAAAAGAGATGCGTCACCAGTAAGTAGAAAACTAGCCAGTACTCTTTGCCAAGGGAAGGTGAAGTAAAGTCTCTGTTCCTTCTTATAGTTAAGAAAGTTACAACTAGGTCCTCCATTTTGCCTGTGGATACAACGGATCAACATGTAAACCACACTGTCAACACTGTATGTACAGTTACTTGCCTCTGATTCAAGAGCCTATGGGAGAAGACTGAAAAACAATGTTAAGTACCAGTATACCCAGAAATAGTATGCCTTTGGTAGCTGGCTTTGAGCATCTGTGGATCAGTGATGGTGAAGCATTTTATCATCTTTTTTTTTTTTTTTTTTTTTACAAGAGAGGCAACACTTTCTTGCCAGTCTTTGTACACAAACTGGTTTCCCTACTCCTACATCCTCTGCCTGAACAGCATTCTTACAGCTTCTTTTCTCTTGTGTTTAACACAATTACACCATGAGGCATCTGTACTAGAATTTGAATCCAAAAGCTATTAACATAGCAAAATTATCAAACCGTCAGATTGTGGGACGTTTTATGCTATGAATGTTAGTAAAGCAGATGGTTTACGTGGTTCTGCAGTATTTAAGAATATCTGGAAGTCTTCTATTACCTTGCCTGGAGCTGAGGACTGAGCAACTTATTACACATTGTTCCTTCAGGTTCATCAGTCTCCTAAACACAGTCTTCTCCAAAACTGTACCAGTCCTTTCTTTTTCCATTTTTCTTCCAGGATCTTTCAGGGCCCATCTCTCAGCTAGACCTCCAGTCAAATCAACTAAAGCATCTGCCACCTGCCCTGCCCACAACTGCTCATAAGACCCATGAACTCTATAAAAAAAAACACACACACACAGAGAAATAAAAAAGGCGCATATTTCAAAGCTTACTCCTAAATAAAGACAACATATTATTTGTTTGAATTACAACTATTTCCCTATTATGAGCATGATGTTAGCATGGAATATAAAGGTCTCACTGTATCTGCAAAGTATTTAATCACTTATTGGACACTATTACATGACAGGAAGCAAACTATAATGCATTACTTTCTTTAAGGAAACTGCCCATACCTGTCATTAGCACCTCATCATCTGAGGAACTGCATTACCTTTCAAGATAAAAAAAAAAATAGCACTGGCAAGGTTAAAAAAAAAATTCTAACTTCCTCTAACATATTCATCGTGTACTCCTTGCAACAGTACTAGCTTTTCTCCCAGATGTTCTATTTTAAGGATAAAGAATCAGTCTTTATTATTTGCAGTGACTAAAAACAGAACAAAGCATCAAGCCAGGATCATAAAAGCTCTGTAAAAAAAAAAAAAAAAACACAACCTCAAAAAACCAGGCAAACAAATAATGTTTACCTAGAAACCCACAGCAAGGAGAAAGTTTAATATGCCAGCGGAGATTAGTCACTAACTTCAACATATCCAGAGTAAGCCTTATCCAAAAGGTCCTTCTCTCCCCTCTACTAGTATCTAAAGAAAGCCTCTTGCAAGAGCAGTAGGACAATTGATGTCAACCTTATTCAGATATTTTGCTTTGTCTAAGCTGCAAACTGACTAAGACGAGACCTTGATGCATGTTTTATACAAACAATGGCCACACTGTCGAATTTAAAATAACACGAATTAGTATTATATCTATTGGCTCATCATTTTTGGCAGGACTGGTAAATAAGAGAAAAGCAATGTGCTAGACAGCACTATGCCAAGAAAGAAATATTTAGGCCAAACACCATAAAGCCTCAACCACTACAAATAACTCTCAATAGAGCTCCACAAATTTACACCAGCTGAAGATCTGACCTCCAATGTCTATCTTATTGTTCTCAAATAATGTATCAGTAAAAACTTTTTGATTCCCATCCTACACAACTACGTGATTTGTTAGCTAAGCATCATTCCAGTCGGCAAGTGGCCAGCTCATTATAGCTATTATTTTCATTAATTATTTCAGTAAGACCTCAACTTGTATATGGATGGAATGGTACTTAAAGGATCTAGGACAGGATATTGAACCACTACAGACTCCAACATGAGAAAAAATCTGGAAATTCTCATTCTGTATTGAACAATAAGCAAAAATCCATTACCAAAACCAGCTAAACGGTACTACAGTGGTTATGGAGAAAGAAATACACTGCTACCTATTACTTCCCTGTTTCCATCATCAGCCCCAGCAAAAAACTAAGAGGACTCTGGGAGTCCAGAAAGGGAGTATGAAATCAAACAAGTGGAAAAAGTGCCATAAGCATATATATGTAAGATGTAAGTACTAGTCATTGTAACAATTTAAAATCACCTCCAGTGATAAAGTTCACATACTTGGCATAGACCTTTTCCAACAGCGGAAGCCAAAACACATCTTCTGTTTGACACTGGGAGAAGCAGAGTTTACCCCCAAGGCAAGGCAGGCGATCATCAACGGTTACTTCCATCCAGTGTCCAAACTGCCAGATTCGACAAGTGAAACAGCCTCTGTATTTCTCATCTGTCCAACTGGGTTGACCAGGGGGGATTACCTGGAAAAAAAGAAGAAAAGAAACCAAAGAAAACACTAGCAGAAAACCAAGATAAATAGCTACATTTATTTTAAAGCAAACCTCCACTTAAAACATAGCCAATGCCCACCATTCTGCATAACAGGATAAAAGAAATTATACATCTGAGTATCAGATGGTAAAATAGCATCAAACTATGATCGTCAAAGATTTTCCTGAGCTGAAAGAGGTTAAAGGTTAAAAGAAAGAGAGAAAGTGTTAAGAGGCAAAAGGGAGAATTTCTAGGACACAAAAAATGACAGGAAGCTTTGCCATACCTTAGAGAGCAAGTATTTACTCTTCTGCAAAGCAGCACAGGCACATAGGAACCAACAGTCTCCCAAAACCCCTTGCTTTACTTGAACCTCCTGTGGATTGTCTGAAAATAATCGAGGAACAGAACAAATTTCCTAAAAAAAAAAAATATATAATAATAAAGAAGAAGAATACTTAGAGTTAAATTCTGCATGCTAATATAAGGCAAAGAATTATGTGTTTTGGGGGACTGGAGGGCTCAGGAGACGCATAATAAATGGTGTTTTACCTCTGCATCTCCTGTTTAAATGCAGCCCAGTCTAGCAGTGACTGACCCTGTTACTGTGATGGTTACTCAAAAGTGGCTTTTGTAAAACAAGTCCGCTCTCCATCTGGATTTTTGTAGACAGATGCCATCAACAAAATTGATATTACTGTTATCTACCGCATCAACGCAGCCGGAGCGCGAATGAGCAAAATGAGAATTAACCCATTCAGTGCTAGCTACATGGGTCAACACTTGAAGTTAGGATTAAGGGACATTAGCAGGGCAGGACGAACAATTACTGAAAACTGTCCAGTGTAAACACGAGCTTTTTCTGGACATTTATAATACTCTGCCCAGCCACTTAATGTGACTCAAGTAAGAAAAGGAAATACGGTTTTTCTTCAGTTTCTTGTCAATATTATAAAGAACAAAAAATCAACTCTTGAGCTGCTGTTATGCTAATTCTGGTGGGCTGAGCTACACAACGGACACTGGAAAATCTTTTTTTTTTTTTTAGCGATTATTTATAGTAAAATAGAAAATATGCTCATCTCAGATTTTTTTTATGTGGATACCAAACTTGAGATTGATCAGAGAAAGAACTCTATTTTTTTCTTTCTAAATTAGTAGTGAAACTTACACTGCTGTTGCTCATGTCATCCCTATTCCGTGAACTGAGTTTCAGCCTCTAGAACATTTATCATCAAAGGTGTGTTTAGGAGGAAAAGCACTCTGAGAAGAGCAATCTGCTTAGACTATCCGCAATCCACCTTTGTATCTTAGTTTTTTCAGTACCATAAATACTCCACTGTTCTACTGAATGTACCACAGAAATGTACCTTCTTTTCAATTATTACTCCTTTAATTTTTGAAACATTTCTAGGGCCTTGCATTTGTGGGAAAAAAACTCCAAACACAAGCCAAGTGTGAACCAAGCTGTCCACTGAAACGTGCAAGTAGCCACAAAAAATAGCACAGCTTTTTCACTCCAGTGAAGCTCATCAGGGCACCTGTATGACTGATAGCAAAAGTGGCGCCCTTTACAATCAAAGCTACAGCCAACAACTGGAGAAGATTAGCTGTCCTCAGCTTCTGTTGGCTGAGGCCGTAGGTACTCCTGCATATTTCACAAACCCTCATCTTCACTGGGAGATAAGGAACTTAACACTGAGAAGTATATGGATTTGACTGTAATAGACATAGAAACAGCAACTGAGCACCAAGCAAGCTACTCAGTCATTAATAAAAAGTTAAATATTACCAAAACACTTCAGTTATCACATCACAAAACTCACCTGCGGTCTCAGCCAGGAGATCTCCCCTCTGAACTGTGCAAGTGGGGTGGAATAGTTAAAAAAGAGGGAGGAATCACTGGCCGGAAACGTGGGGTCATTATAAAGGTCTCTTTTTGCATCTGACTGCACTCTGTCTCCCAACATTTTCAACACAGCGCCCAAGTGCTTACATCTCCAATTAATCTCTACAAAACAAGTCAGGAAAGAATCAGGACGATAGCTTTGGGAACGCGAACAAGGCCGAGAAACGTACCAACATAAAGCCACTCACCGTTGCCTCGCTACAGCTTGAGGCATGGCCGCAACTCTAGTCCAAGCCAGTCCTCTGCCACGAAAATCCCATTGCTGCAAAGAAACGACACATGAAAGCATCTGAGAAGTGCACCTGAATTACACCCTCTTAAGTAAGTAACCCCGCCATGGGCTCTTAAATGGACACGCCAAGGCAGACAGCACCGAGAGAGAAACCATCGGGGGAATGCAACCGTTTGCAAAACCCCAGAATGCGACCGAATGGCGCACAGGGCTGGAGCAGCGCCCACCCCCCGCGCCGCTACCACGCAGGCCCCTCGCGCCGGT
>NW_005841874.1:416952-419407 GCF_000455745.1 Alligator sinensis
GACCCCCCCCCCCTCCCTCCGAGAAGCCACCTGAGCCCTCAGCCAACCAGGAGTCCGGATCCGAACGTGTCATCCCAGACATCCAATGAGCACCCTTCCGCCTGGAGACTACAAAGCCCAGCGGCACGGGGAAGCCTACAAGTCCCAGCATGCCCTCGGAGCAAGCTCCCGGCATGCCTTGCCCCGGCCGTCCCGGGGGGTGTCTCCTGGAGGTGCCCGGGCGGGCGGGGGAGGAGGACGCAGGAGCCGGGGAAAAACGTGTTGGTCTTGAAGGTGGCAAACGCAGCTGCCACAAACTGGTTCAAGGTGTGAAGGGAGAAATAAACCTGGGCGATGCCCAAGACAGCTAAAGCATTTTAAGTGGTTTTTTAGTGTAGCGGGGAGGGGAGGGGTTAGCTGCAAGGTTAGCTCAGGGGCAAAGAGTGAAAAAGGCTAGAAGTAAGGAAAGAGCAGGTGAGAGCGACTGCTTAGCCACGTCGGGGGTCCTGGGGCTGGCGCCTGTACGCGGGCACGGAGGCGGCGCTGGCGTGCTGTAACTACACCGCGTTGGAGCAGACTTGGTTGCGGCGGTTGTTGCGGCGCTGCAGCCAGCCTCCACCTCGCCTGCGTCAGCGTCCCCGCGTTTCAAAACCACCGCCGCATCTTAAGTCGAAACGTTGTAACTTGGAACCAATTTTCTCATAGGAAACAATGTTATAAATGGGGGATGGGTTCCTGAACCAAGGCCCGATACCCTATTTTCACACAAATACCCCAGAATTCTGTACTCGATCAACGATAGCTGAGTAACAGAGCTACATCATGTATTTATATCGTACATAGCAATCGTATGGATTTGGCAGGACTTCTTTGAGGTGACTTTGCGGGACTTTTTGACGGGCTCTTGGCTGGGGTCTTCTCGGCCGCAGGCGTTTCTGGAGTCTCGTCGGCTTTCTTCAAGAAAGCGTGTGAGGAGGTTTGGACGGGCGTTCTCTGGGGAGATGAGCGATGCAGCCAACTTGTTCGCTGGCGTGGCGTCGCATCGGATCAAGCGTTGTAAAGTCGAAACAGGGTGTTAATTTATAAACGTTGTAACTCAAAGCATTGTAAGTCGAGGACTGCCTGTACATGAGAAGCTCCGGGTGCTTTAAATTATAGCCGCTCTCAGAGCCGCTTTAATGAAAGCGTGTACCCCCCAGGGTACGTGTAAAAATGCTCACAGATCCTGGAGCAATTAAGGAACTGGTATTATTTGTCCTTGAGAGCTCTTGGAGGACAGTGAAGTTCCAGAAGACTGAAGTAATACCACGGTTCCCAACCTGTGCTGGCCCACAGACAACAACACTGAGCAAGTAATCTGCCGTGAGCAATGCAATACTTTGTCCTTCCTGTCAAAATGAAGCAGCATGAAGTTGTAAAGTAACATTTTCCTGGCCCAAAGCAATGTCAGAGTATCATCTTGCAAGCAACACCCTGTAAACCCGGAGTTGGAGACTGCTGTATTAAATGAAGAAGAGGAACTCCATATTCGATTTAGCGGTTAGTCTTCATGGCCCATTTAGCTCTTCTTTAACGAGATGGTCAGGTGAGGTATCATTAGAAATAAATTACTGAGGCAAACACTCACAGGAAAAATACCCATTTTGCTGCAAAGAATCATTTCCACTTTACACAGGTAGAAGCAAATGCAATTACCACTGGAAAACATTTGGCATATAGTGTAAAAAGTTGCTGTTCGCAACCTTTAATCTTACTTTTGATAGGATGTTGGTCCTAGATATGCTGTTACAAAGCAATAATATAATAGTAGGCCATTTGCACAGACAAGATGAAACAATAATAAGAAATAGAGTGTAGCAACGGACCATTCTCTCAGGAGTGGAGACTTTATAATGGGAATTATACCCTCGTAATTGCATTTCTGACAGCACTTGGGCTAAGAATTCATCAGCATAATAGTAACAGCTAAGGAAAATATTATTAGCTCTAAAACAAAATCCCTGCCCTCCTGTCCAAGATAAATGTACAATAAACCCTAATAACACCTGTAATGATTTTGAGATGGATCTTATTTAGAGCCAGGCTTTGAATCCCTTCTATGAGGGAGCAGTTACTCAGCTAAGGAGCCCTGTTAAAGGCTTTCGGGAACTACAAATGTTTTATCTGTTCATTAGTGCAAGAAGGGGGTTCGTGGTCTGGCTGGCAGTTTTCATATAAGCCACCATTGAAATGATAGCCGTTTTAGAGCAGACTTAAAAACAAAATCAAGAAGAGACTGCAGGATTTGGTCTAGAGCTAACATAACAGCGGACTCGCAGCTAACCCAACTATAATCCGTAGCCAGTGAGCAGGTTTCACATAGGCCAGTTTTTCTTCATCTTTTCTATACCAGGGCAACCCTACTTCCCCCCCTATTTAGGTAAGATCTTGCTGGGACTTCCATGCTTGTTCAGCAATATAGTACGGTCTGGGCATT
>NW_005841874.1:419438-423521 GCF_000455745.1 Alligator sinensis
GCAAACTGCAGATGAAGAACCCTTTCAAATAGCCTTGATATCGCCGCTGTTACTTGGAGCTAACCTGCAGGATTGATCATCAGAACAACTCATGGGAACGGAGGTTAATAAATGACCCTGCGCTCTAGAAGAAGAAACTTTACTGACTAGTACAGCACTGGGACTAGTTCATCTCCTAAATCTAAGAGAGCACGTGCCCGTTCGAACTTTAGGTCTTTCATGTACATATGGCTAGGATCATGTGATTTCAAACTGGTTTGTGTGTCCGCTGACAAAATTAAATCAAACTGGAGAGTCCCAATAACAAATCATTGTCAAATACACTGCAAGGTATTTTGTCCAACTGTCATTAGACTGGATTCAGTGGCTGAGGAGGCCCCTTTGAGTCTTGCATCGGATAGTAATATTCATAACCAAAGAAGATCCCTCATTTGTTTCCATTCTCTTCTTTAGGCATCATCAATATTTAAAGTTGCACCACTTTTGCTAAAGCTGTGATTTTAAAGTGATCCTCTCAAAGTGGTGTCACGTCTTACAGGGAGAAATTTTGGTCATATCATTTTCAAATTAAGCTGAGCTGACACCAGGGTTACAATAAAACTGTCATTATTATACATCCTTGGCTAACATCTCCAAACAAAGTTACTTCTGCCATTTGGCAACCATAGCCCTCTGGCCATTGGTTCAGGGTTTCTTTTCCTCCCCTTTTTTTCCCACTAGTTATCAATTTGCTCTGCATAAAGAATCATACAGAAAACGCCAGGGAAAAGGACTTCAACTCTTAGTGGCACTTCAGCTGCTGCATAAAGGATGCAAAATATAAGATTGCAAGAAAGTTATGAAGAAAAGTCACCTACGCCTTGCGAATAATCGTAGAAGGAATGCTGCTTCAAGACCAACCAAAAGGAAGAAAGAGTGGAGCATCTTTCCATGACTCGCATAAGAAATGCTGCCTCAAGAGCTGCAGAAACTAATGAGGAAACAATAAAGCGTCTTGCTGCTCATCGCATAAGAAATACTGCCTCGAGCTAGAGAAACTAATGTTGAAAAGGTAGAACATCTTGCAGAAGATCATCTAAGACACGCAGGCACAAGAGCGACAAAGTAATGAAGAAACAGTGGAACGGCACAAGGAAAAATAACAACCCAGGCGAAGAACAAGCACTTTCCGGTAATTAATAAATAAAGTTTTAAAAAGTCAGACCAGATCCAGAAGTGTCATCTAAACTTAATCTATGAATCCACGAACCCAATGAAAATCATGGTGATGCTATACTATAACAACACGATATCATTTAACACACATCCCATTTCTTTTATTTTCATTCTTCACCCTGCTGCTGCTGGCCTGTCTCATGCACTGAGAATAAAGGGATGCTGGCTTAGCACAACATGAAAACAGGTTGGTTAGAGAGAGGAAAAACATCCCAAATAGCGGAATCACCTGAAGCTACAAAGCAATTTATTACAATACGTCAAACAGCCATAGCTGCTTTTCCAAGTCCATCCCTAATTTCCTTGATTAGGGCTTCCTGATGCTCAGCTCAGTCACACTGTGATTTGCCTTGTGGTGCTTTGCAGTGGGCTTTTCTAACAACCCAACAGGTTCCCCACTACTTACAAAGCACAACAGTATTTTCCCCAACCCACCCCTACTTTCCGACCTCCTAGAATGGTGGCTAGTCTCCCTCCCGTGGTCTATGCTGAAATTACAGCTCACCTGTTAACTAACCTTTCTACAAAACATTCAGTTTAACTACTTGCCTGTTCTTAGGATGTGGATATGTATTGACCCTGTTGTTCCAATTATAAGTTGAACTTGCATACAAGTCAACCCTATACCCTCAGGTTCAATTTTAGGGAAAGCAGCTTTTCCTCTTGAATATAAAGTTGATAACTAAAAGCCTTGCGCTGCTGTTGTCCTTCCAGAATCTCACAGGAGAATCTGGTAACCAAGGAAAGGACACAAAAGGCTAAGTGTACTAAAAATACTAAAATAAAAACTGCATTGAAAAATGTCTGACTTGGTATTTTTATAGCATGCCCCAAAATGCTGCAAATACAAAAGTCAAGACTATAGGGGACCCAATTGTATTGCAACCCTGCGTATAAATTGAGTGTCTTTGTTCTGGTTCTTTTGGAGGGGAAAAAAGGTAAACTCAGAACAACAGTCAATACCAGCAACAATATGGTCTCATGCTTCCATGACGCTGTATAACGCAAAGAAACTGATATGCTGCTGGTAAAAAAAAAGTACAGCTGAAAATAAGTCAACTGCCAAGGCAAAGGAGACCCAATATCACTTCAGAAACTGGGGTTGAGCTGTAAGGACCATCTAAGATAGAAGAGTTAGTGCCAATATTACATGAGCTGCCAGCACTCGCCACCTGTATTCTTGATAGCAAGGGTGTAGCCGTCTGTGTCAGAAAAACCTTGTCCAGTTTCCACAGTAAACTCTTCTGGAGAGAATGTCATTTCAATCACAACCAGGACCAACCACCGTTCTCTTATTCGCCTTGATCCTGCAGTTCGGCGACTTGTGTACGTGCAACAGGCTTACCACTTGAATTGCTGGAGTACAATTCTGCCCTGTGTGAACATTGTTATACCAGCAGGAAGGTGTTTATAGTGAGTGGTCTAGTATTTCCTACAAGCGAACAAGCCACCCCTGTAGAAGGCACCTTCACACACAAAATTGCATCTACGTTCAGGGCTGCACCAATTTAAGTATTTAGGTCAAAAATGTATCATATCCCAAAGTTACGCTATCACACAAATAATACATAGGTCAGACCATTCTCACTCACCACATCCACCAAAAGCGAGTACATTGATGTACATGCCTCATCTTACAAAAGCACTTTGCAGACTAGTTTCCTGTTGACAGCACCACACACCCTATAGGCTGTAAATTTTGCTTAAAACAGGAAAAAAAAGTTTCCAGATTTAAAAGCTATTGAAATAACAGCAAGAGGCAAGTGGGACATAACTAGCTCGGCAGTGAGATTGCTACTCAAGCAACAACATCATTTCACAAAAGCCACCAGTGCCAACAGGAGAGTAATTACATTCAAATTATAATAAGACCAGTATTATAAACCCTTGCACCTTTGCATTCTTAATCCCCAGGCTGATTGCTGACAAACTGATTTTTTAAAAAAAAAAGTATTACTGTGAACTAACTACAAGGACAGGAGAGGAAAGGGGGTGAGAGATAAAACTGGGCACAGAAGTCACTCAAGTGGTTTGGCAAACACGTCTTTCTCTGGTTGTGCTGTACCACAGACTAGCACAGATTGTACACACGTGGGAGTTTCACACAGGATGGCTGCTGTTGCCTTCTCTAAACACAATCCATGAGATGCGTTGAGCTTGCCAAGTCATTGAGGGTGTCATGCTCAACCTCTTCTCAGTAAAAGTTTCAGTGCCTATTTGTCTGAATCCAGATTCTCTGCTAACTGGTTTCAGCACATATGTTCTGGGATTGTACTCGACTGTTTTATCATCCTTGGTGCCCCTGCCTTTTTGGGACAATGGCTTGGATTCAGTCCCTGCTTGCTGAACGGCCAAATGGAGCTGGTCCTGTTCCCAGTATCAGTCTACAATTTCTTATAGAAACATTTCCAAATCCCCAATAAGACTCCTGATTTACAGTCTACAGAACTATATTGGGGGATTATAGCTGGTAGTGACTAGGTTTTCCCTATATCAAAGCACACTGAGGATTAGGAAGGCAAGACTGTTCCTCATCCATCTACTCACTTTTGGTTCCAACCAGGGGACACAGTAGAGTCCCAGATGGGAAGATAATGGAGTATCCTTTTAGGTGCAGAAATGAGTCTTGAAACAGTAAGGACTCCAGAACAACATTGTGTTGGATCTTGAAGCCCCCCTAAATATTGTTTCTCAGGAAAGAACATGCTCACATGGGTCTAAGGCAGGGGTAGGCAACGTTTTTTGGCCGGAGTGCTGAAAAAAAAACACAATGTCTACCTTGGAAGTTGCCAGAGTGCCGACATGCCAGAGCCTGGAGCAGCTGTTTGCAGCCTCCCGGCCGCCAGCCACCCCACGGGGCCCGTGCGC
>NW_005841874.1:423531-457372 GCF_000455745.1 Alligator sinensis
TGGCAGCCTCCCAGCCGTCTGCTGGGAGCGGCCTGGGCTCCGTGGCTGGCAGCAGCTGCTTAGAGCTCGGGCTGGCAGTGGTGTGCCAAGCAAACTGGCCTTGCATGCCATGCTCGGCACGCATGCCAGGGGTTGCTGACCCCTGGTCTAAGGACACAATGGTCCCCTAAAACCTCACATAAGGAACAATCCTGCTGTGCTGTTCCTGTGATTCACAAATTCAAATCTTTCCTTAATTCCAACTATTTTTTCTAGTATTCATCTTTTTGAGGCTGGCTTTCTTCCTTCTTAATCCTTGCTTGATAAATAGAATAAACATACTGGGGTGGGATGGGAGAGGCCCTCTGATCTAACCAGTGAGTCAGTGAAGTTCAACCCATAAACTACACATGCACTTTTGCATTAAATCACCTTGTGTTGCTCTCTCTCTTTTCCAATCACAAAAAGCCTTCAAAGCCACAGGAACTCTTCACATATGCTAACAAATCTAGGATATATTTATCATGAGTAAATATATTCAAAAGGATACTCCTCCTATAACCCCGCTCAGCGTTCAGTTGCAACAGTTCCAAAAGGTCCTGGAGAGATGGTCACCCCCAGCTAATATTTCATGCTCAGCTCAGCGCAGCAACCCCTGAAGGAAGTTGGAAATGGACGGCTAAGATCAGCGAGGCAAAATAGTAGTAAAGCTCCATTTTGGGTTGGCTTCCCCAAAGCAAACCCAGCATCCTAGAAAACAAAGAATCCAAGCAACATGCACATCTTATTTCTCTACATTTTCATGTGCGTTTCCTACTTAGCGGGTTGTTTCATGAAGCCATCAGTGTTCAAGCCTGCTCTTCTGTGATTCCCTAGTCTATTTGAAGACACCATCATCTACATTTCAATGAAATGCATGGGCATCTTTTCTCCCATATGATTTTGGCTCATAGTAGTGTCTACCCTTAAATTGTCCTCTGAGTCTGGGCTACGCAGAGAGAAGGGCATGCACTGAGAAAGGAAAGCAAGTCCACCCCTGTAGATCCTGTGAGATAGGAGCTGTACACAAAGGGATCTCACAAAAACCCCAAGTACCTGGAAGAAACTCTTGGGTTTTTAAACAAAAATAAGGGGTAAATGAATAAATGCAGTTAGACAAGTGGGAAAACCATCTATAGATAGATAGATAGATAGATAGATAGATAGATAGATAGATAGATAGATAGCAAGGTGAAGAACTCAGCTAGAGAGTAAAATGTAAGCAGCTACTGGCCATGATTCATCGTCATCCTCAAATCAGGATTACACATCAGCTGTTGGGGGGTAGCTTAACATCCTGAAATTTTAGATATGGAGCAAGACAAACAGTCATTTTCCAATTCCTTCTTCACAATAGTTGCAGGTGAGATATTCATTTTGGATAGTTAAATCAGTCCACAGGATTGCCATGGTTTTTAGACATTGGCTAGCTTCTCTCTTGTAACGAAGTTTAGGATCGGCTGAGCCATTTGATTAATGTCTACGTCAGCTATTATGGGATGTTCCAGGTTGTTTTACATTGTTATTCCACCTTATAACCTGACCAGCTGTAGTACTATTTACAATTACATTTATGCACTGTCCAGTGCTTAGTGTGAACGTAGTACCCCAAAACTGGTTTCAAGTGGTGCCCGTCTTCATTTTGCCAAAATGAGAAGGAAAACCCTGGACGTTGTTGCCGACAGAAACTTGGGAAGTCTATCCTGTGACACACAGAAACAAACAAGGAAATGCTGTCGCCTGCATCACAAGTTTGGAGGTTTCCTACAAAGTGAAAATCCTGAATAAAACTCATTTCATACCAATCCAAACTTTTCCACGTTGACTTTAAAATATAAAATACATTTAAAAAAAATAGAAATGATTATTGTTGTTTCTACTGCTGTTATTCACAATATGAAAATGTCCACTGGTATTCTTTTTGGTATAAGGCGGCATAAAACGATTACACTACAACAATTTTTCATTTAAATGCTTTTCAAGCCAGTCCATTCCACGTTGGTATTTCACAACAGAAAGATGCTCTGCTCCCCTCCCACCGCCACGGCGGGCCGGCTTCTGTCCCGGCTCAGGCCTCCTCCCCACCGCGGACCCAGGCCCACTCCTCCTCCCCCCACCCCATCGGCTCCAAGCCCACTCCTCCCATTACTGCGGTGGGGAGAGGGGAGCGGGCCCGGACCCCAAGCAGCAGGAGGTAAAGGGGGAGCGGGCCTGGATCGGGGGGAGGGGAGGGGGGCACGGGGCTCCGTCCCTGCACGCTCCCCCCACCACCCCCCAGTCTGTCTTGACAGGCAATTGGCTAGTACTACATAAAAGGACAGGGTCTGTGACTTGTATCCGACAGCCAACTGGCTTCCCTGGAAACACAGATTTCCCCCTCACCCATCTGAATCTCTACATTTTTCCTTTTCGTTCTACTTGGGATTTCACAACCCAGGACAGACGGTTGGTCCATCAAGTCCAGCATCCTGCCTTCAAGTTTCCACCCTAAAAGGCAAGTGTAGGAGGATTCTCTCCCAGCCCCTGCTAGGGGGAAACCAGCCGACTCGCTATGTCTCAGACCCGGTGATTACCTCTTAGCTCGCACATTTAAAACCTCTCATCATTCGCATGAGTTTTTCAGCCACAGGACACCCAATTTTGTCCTTAATATTCCCAACGAAAATCTTAAAGGTTACCGTTCCAGCACAGGTAGGGTGTCTGGCCAAAGCGTCACCGCTTATTCCACTAACAACAGGCTCTACGGCAAGAGTTTTCCTTGCTACCAGCCTGAGCAGCTTTAGTTCATTCAGGTAGCAATCAGTGAAATCCCAAAGCCTCTCAGGGTCACAGCTTTCTCGATGGAAAGTAATCTCTCCTCCCAGTTAGAGAAAATCCTTTGATGTGACCCCTGGGCGGAAGTCCACGAGGAAAGGACCTCAGCCATTGAACTGCTTCAAAGTTAAAAGAGAACATTAACAATTTAATCACAGAGATCCCTCTCTTAATATAAAGAGCAACCAGCACCAAGATGCATAACAAGTAGTTACTGGGTGAAAGAACAAGTCAGGATTGAAGATCCTCCACAAAAGAGGTTAAAGTTTATTTGAGGTGACCTTCCTCCGCTCCCAATAATAATTCCTGAATAGTAAACTGATACTCAGAGGCCTCTCTACCAGCTGGACTGTCTCCCCTTACACTCAAGTACAGGGTTACAGTGTTCCCCACCGAGTCTACGCGGCTGTGCTGTACAATTTTGGAACTCTGTTTTCAGATCATTGAAATGTAGATGACTAAAGCCACCAAAGGCCAGATCAAGAGATCCTCTCGGTCACAAGGATGCCAGGGCTAATTCCTGGTATGTCAAGAAGCATGATACGATGCCTTCCGGTAAGAGTTCAGCCCTACCAACACCAAGTCTTCCTATTCCTAGCAGTGGCACTAGACAAATCTGCAACAATGCAAAGACATGTCCACAACAAAAAATACGTAGTTGTATGCAATGCAGCAAGCAAGTTACTGCAAAAGAAGAACACTGTGCAGCTACCAGGGCCTCTAAGCCGAAGGAAAGTGCAGCCATATCACCCAAAACTATAAAGGGCCTTAAAAGAGAAGCTATTCTTCAAAAGACAACAGCTTGAATGACAAACGCTTGGCAAACACTGGGGTTCTGTCCCAGCAGCTGCACCGCTGGCACTGGGATTCATGATAACTGTGTGACCAGACTGATAATTGCAAAGGGGAAAGAAAGCAGGGCTGTTAACGAAACACAGAACAGTGAAGCCTTTGCCCTTCATAGGAATCGTACACCATGGCAAGTCCTGCCACACTTCCTACCTGTACAAGGCCCCGTTTCCGGCGGAGTGGAATCCTCTTGCAGGGCTAGCAGATGCAGAATCCACCCGTCTTGACAGTCAAATCGATTTCCAAAGGCAACAGCACAGATTATATTTGAGACCAATTTATTTCTTTCTAAATGGGGTGTGGGGGGGTGAAGGGCTGTGCTGACAAGAAAGAATAAAGATCCCCTGGTTTTAAGAGTTCTCCATACAATGCCTTTCTCGCCAAGCCCCAAAGAACAGCAAAAGCAGGGAATGCAAAACAGTTTCAAGCCCTCCTTACCTCACTCTTCTGCTAAATCCTCTGTCATATGAATCTCCCTTGTACTGAGATCGTTACAGTGGGATGAGGGCACAGATGGCACGTGGTGCTTGGAGATTACATGCTAATCCTTCACTTTAGTCTCATTTGGTATTGAAACAATACAAATGTAATGTCCTTGCGTCATCAAAAGCGCAACTTGGGAGGCCAAGTGTTGTTGGGGTGAGCTGGCCTTTTAAAAGGGTTGGCCATAGCCCCCACCTATTACGGGCCTGAGCCCAGGGATCAGAAGAGATCCAAGGAGGTGACTTGCAGGTTCCAAAAGCAGCATTGCAAAGGAAGATCTGCAGGGAGCAGGCAAGCTTCTGCAGGAGATCCAGTCTCCAGAGCGGTGATCGGAGCTGTACGTTGTTGCCGCACAGAACTGTTTTGATGGAGAGAAGCAGAACGCCACCCTTCACAGCATGGCAATCCTGCCACGGCTGGGAGAGTGATATCATGCCACCCTCTTACGTGGCAACCTTCCCTCCACCCATTAAAAAGTTTGGATTGTACCAAGACACTTCACTGCAGTTAGCAGCAGCAAACAAGCATCCTTTTATTGGTGTTTTGGAGCCAACCTCCAGTAAGAACCAGAAAGCTAGTAGGCCTGTGCAAAGTGGCTAGTATTCACTTCGAATTCGGCTGATTCAGGGGACAATGATTTGATTTGGTGATTCGAATCACTGTCCTGAATCGATCAGGCCGAATCTGATTCAGAGATTCGGCTGCTGATGAATCAGCCGAACCTGAATCACACTGGCCCATCCTCTGCCCACTCTCAATGGCTGCCCCATCCGCCCCAGCTCCCACCCCTTTAAAAAAACAAACCCCAAACCCAGCAAGGGGGGGGTGGGGGAGATCCCCCGCTGCGTTGGGGGCTCTTCCACAAGCCCCCAGAAGCCCCAAGGCCGCTGCAGCAGTCAGTGAATCCAGGGGTTTTGTTTTGTTTTTTTGAGGGGCTGGGCAGCCATGGGGGGCTGGGAGAGCAGGCGAGGGTCAGGGGGCTCATGGCAGAGCCCTTCATGTGGCATGGGGCAGTGGGGATCACTCTCCCGCCCCCCCCAATCTAGCAGCACCCAACAAGTAGGGGCTTTTTTTTTTTTTTTTAAATGAGCCAGGAGCTGGGCCGAGCAGGGCAGCCATGGGGGGGCTGGGAGAGCGGGTGGTGGTCAGAGGGGCTGGGGGAGTGGGCGCAGGATGGAGCCTGGCAGGGTGCCCCCATGCTCCCCCCCTTCATCCCCTGCTTACCAGCATGGAGTCTGGATCCAGCTCCCTGCTGCAGCGAGGGGGACTGTCCAAATCCCCGAAGCTCTCCGCATCAATTCAGAGAGCTTTGAATCAATTCAGACCTGTTAATTGGTCCCCTAATTCGATTCAGCTTTGGAGATTCGGCCACCGAATCTCCTCCAAAACGAATCGGCACCCGAAGCTTCGCACAGCCCTAAAAGCTAGTGCCTAAGCTTGCGCCACTCCAGACTGCTGAACTGCATGGTCTGAACTGACACAAGGAAGGCCACGGTGCACAAGGCCCGTCAGCGAACCCCACATCTCTGCAGTAGGCACAGTCTTAGTGTGCAGTCATCACCCTCTTGCTGTATGAGCACCCATTGCACCTGCCTTTTCCAAGCTCTTAGCAGTGCTACACACGGGATAGTACAAGGAAAGGAAGAGGAGAACATGGCTCTTAGAGCTATGTCAGACATTATCCTAGACTCTGACAACACAGATACTTCCCTGGCTGCCTCCAAAGGACCTCGTTGAATCCAACTATTCCTGAGGACAGAGAATTCAGACATATTCAGGGAATGAGCCCAGAAGGGAACCTTGAAGGCACATGCACATAGGGACTGTTGTTTGAGTCTCTCCAAGCACTTGACAAAAGGAGGATCTTATTATCCTCACTTTCAAGAAAAGTAAACTGGTAGCGTGGAGAGGTTCAAGGCCTGCTCCAACTGACAGTGGAGTCAACAGAAGCTTTGTCATGGGTTTTAAATGGCCATAAGGGACTTGTTGAAGGTCACAGAGCAAGTCAGTTGCAGTATGAACAAAACCCAGACCCCCTGGCTCCCAACCCCACCAGTCTAACTACTTGGAAGCCAGCTATCTAAAGGCTTTTCTTAGGTGCCAGGTCCTGAAGGTATTTGAATGTCAGTCTCACAGCGCATCCCAAAATGCCCCACATAAAATTCAACTGTTGCCAGGCCAAAGCTTTAGCTTACTATGGTTGCATAGTATGACTGGAGTTGCAGAGTAGAGCTGAACAATCAAGCCATGGTGACCTAGAAAAACCAGTCCTCTGAGAAACAGACCCTTAATTACATCATTAGGATCATTTCCCAGAGCTTCTGGCATTGCACTGTTTTTAACCATTTTAGTCATTTGTCCCAGATTTCAGAAACCCCTGAAGTGGGTGCAGTTGAGCTGATCTGATCCCCTCCACATCATGCACACGAACACCAACACCTCCCTTTTACTGTGGTGGAAAGGAGGGGCTAGAGATCCAGGGCAGCATAAGAGAGACCTAAAAACTACCCATCCCGTTTAGGGAAGATTCCCCCAAGCATAGATACTGCAGATGACATACAGCAGGATGCTTTCCAAGACACGTTTGGAAGTCGCAGGCGGGGGGGGGGGGGGGGGGGGGCGCAGAGGAAGGATTCAGGACATACTGTATACCCCCAGATGACCTGTCTACGTTTCGCCAGTGGTCACTCCAGTCCTTGAAGCAGCCAGGACTGGGAGAGTGCAAAGAGACCTTGAAGCTTGGTAACCCCCATACTCTCCATAGACTGAGAGCTCCATGGCACACCTCAGCGGCATGATGCAGAACTTTGGCCAAAGTCCCTAAAATAGTCTGTACTTTAGAGAGACACGTGAAAGAAAAGGTGGTGATGGACTTCAAAAAAAGCTAGGAGCTGAAGGACAGGTGCCTTGGATCAGGGACTGCTTGAGAATTTGGAACAGCCTTGGGTATTTAACTACGCGGGCTGACAGGAGGAGACTCTTACCTACCCCTCAAGTTTCTTCAAAGACAGAAGAGATGCTTGACCTGAGAAAGACTCCACCTGCTTGATGAAAGCTGCCCATATGACTTCATATCCAATCGAGAACCACAACATCTATCACTCCCCCCAAGGAGAGGCTGAATGCAGGACTGAGTCTCAGGGCCAGTGACCATAGTGTGAATGATCAATGTTTTGTGAGATTCCACTGCCCAGATTCATCTTTTCCATTCTCCCTCACCCACTGACAGATGGTCCTGTCTGAGCAACCCTCTGTGCTTGCACCAGACACCCAGCCTGCTTGACATATGTATGCAGCTTGCATGGCAGGCTCAAACCGTGCTGAATCCGTGGTCTCATTACAGGGAAAGAAAAAATAACCTCCAGCCTCTGTGGTTGTGAAGCAGGGTTGCCAGCTGTCCATATATTTATGGACAGTCCATAAAAAGAAAACAAGCTAAAAATGCCTGTCCATAAAGTTCATAAAAAAATTGAGCCACGTGCTAGAGTAGAGGAACATCACCTCGTGTCCGAGTGGGACCACCCCACCCTGCAGGGAGCATTTGCTCAAGGCTCTGTACCCCCCTCCACATCTCCAGCCAAATGCTGCTGCTATGTCCCATTGCCTGCCTGTCACACTTCTGGGTCACAGGTAGACAGACAACCCTCCTCCTTTGGTTGTCTGTGCCGGGACAGGGGGGCATGTGGAGGTAAGACTGGGGGGTAGTGGCAGCACAGTGTAAAACCGTTGCTGTAATCAAGCAGGGCTGCCAATGCAAGACATTTTTTACTGATAATCTGAAAACTTTTTTTACTGACAGTTAAATATTTTTGTTTGTTTTTGAAAACTACGATGGGTGTTAAACCCGAAAATTTGAACCCAACCCTTGTCCAGGGCCTGGCAGAAGGATTACATTTACACTACGTAAAACATATGTCAGTAAAAAAAAACTTGTCAGTAAAAACCTTAAGGACGGTCAGTAAAATACCTGCCTTGGGTTGGCAACCCTGTTGTGAAGACAATCCTACAAACATGACTGAAGTGTAAATCAATGCAGTGTTGCCTTCCTGAATAATCAGGCAGTCTAAAATAATCACTAAAAGAGGTGTGAATGCCTGCAATGCCCCTTAGTCTCCGGAGGTGTTAGTGCTGTAAGCCCGGTGATAACACGTTAAATGACAACTTTAGCTATTCCACTGCTGAATACTCTAATGGAAGGAAGGGAAACCAAGCTACAGCAAGGAAGGAGACACAGAGAAGCAAAAGAGTGAGGGATGAAGAAGAAAGAGGAACAAAGGGCAGAAAGATGACTAAGCCTATATCCTGCCTCACTCCAAGCAGCAGAGGATGTGACAATAAGAACTTAATAATAAACAAAACCATTCGAAGTTTGATTACTAGATAAAGGCCATATTGGACTCCTGATCTTTGAGGAAACCACTATCCAAGTGCATGAGTGGAAGTTCTGCTATGGATTCAAGAGAAGTATATACTCCCAAATTCATGCTCCAGCCGTTTCAATTCATTCAAGTCCCCCACATTAAACTGCTGCACAGGTGTTGTTCCACAACTGATGTATTCCCCATTGGCCGAGGCTGCAATCCAGCAAGTGAAGAGACTCCAATACACGCAGCTTTGGCATCACGAACCAAGACGGATAGAGGACACAAGAACTGGGCCACTCAGATACCACTGGGATAGAACCAGAATTAGTAACAGCCAAAAATCTGTCTTGTTGTATCTTGGACCATAGGGCAGGCCTGGCAAGCAGGCAGTGTGGGTATGGCATGCCAGATTACTGGCTGCTAGAACTAGTATTTTTCTTGGAGCTCGCATCACCTTCCACGGCTGTACATGCCCTTGGAAATAAAACAGGGAGAGGGAGACAACTGAAAAAAGCTGTCCCCAGGGGTCCCAAATGGTGCAAAAATCAGATGCTTTCATAATGGAAACACAGTAGTGACTGCCAACCATTTGCTATCAGAAAAAATGCGAAAGGACTGCTCAGGTTAGCGTGGTTAAGGCAAGTCAATTCCTGTAGGTTCCCAACCACCGGGCCACTGCCTGGTACTGGGCCACAAAGGGTTGGCTGCCGGGTTGTGGCATGAGCCCCCTGCTCAGCCCTCCGAACTGTCCACCCAGGGTTAAAGCTGGGGGGTGGGGCAGCCCCCGGGAGGGAGGGAGGCAGCGAGCTCCATCACTCCGATGCCAGTCCACAGCACAAAGGAGGTTGGGAACCACTGATGTAGCCAGCAGCAGATAAGGGAGTCACGTGGCCATCCCACGTCCACCCCCCATGGCTTCCTGGCCTTCCAGTTGAGAACTGGGTCACTTGGGGTAGGCTTCTTCAAGGGTCCAGAGCAAGGCGTGAACTCCCAACCATTCAGCAGTAGCCTTTGGAGTGGCTTATGATAACACTTCAAGGGAAATCAAAAAGTGTGCGCGTGTTATTTCCCTTCGGTTCCCAAGAGCAACGATGGATTTGCAGTGTAAACCATGAATTTCACTTTTCCCCGTGCCTTTGCGAGAGACCAGGGCAGTCCAACATCCACATGGCCAGGGGCTGCATGTCCTCCAGGGCTCCCAGTCTGCATGGATGTCCCTGCTGCTGCATGGCACACCTGTGGAGGCAACACCCCCCTCCCCAGCTCTGCCTCACCCACTGGGATGGAGGTAGGAAGCAGCAGCCAGAGGAAGGACGGGTAAGCCCAGAGCCCCCAGCTGGTGTTTCCGCTGGAGCGATGGTTGGAGGCCGAGCAGGAGCCCAGGGGCTGCAACTTAACACCTCATGGGCTGCACATGGCCTGCCAGCTGGACAGTGGTGCTATAGATTAAGCAGCTGCATTAGTATAGCTGCTTTTGTTGTGCTTATTCAGTGAAAATAAAGTCAGGATGGGTGAATTGTAAGAGTAACCTCTTTAGCCGTGTTCTTGCTGCCTCTACCAGTTTTTCCTTCTTCAAGCTATCATGTCTGAAAACAAGTTGGCTAAACAACTAGATTTCTATTTCTTCCCCCTAAATGTACATGCTGTGGTTACTCTTGTTTACTTAAAACTCTACGATCACATTTGCTCTCATGCCCAAAAACCCATTTCCCCATTTTTTCCTTTTCCCAATAATCGCACTTCATTTAGTGCCACACTTTCTCCTCTTTCGCTGACTTTACAGTGTCATCCAAAAATAGCACCATGTTTTCAATAAACTCTTCTGGATGACCACTTACCGAGGGAGAGCTAAGCATACCGGGACTTTTAGTTCTGGTCTTTTTTGCACTGGCGTTATCACAGACCACACAAAAGTGAACTCCACACCTCAGAATTCACTTGGCTACACTTGCCAAAGTTTAAGATTCACATGACTGACGGCAGTGCTGCACCCTAGCGCAACAACTTTTACTCTGTTGAACTGGAGAGTGGAGATGGATACCCTGGCAATAGCTAACTATATAGGATGCAATACCCTGAGTAATATTAACACAACAGTCTTTTTGAGATGGCACAGTATCAACAAACATTTGAGACCGATATACTGGTTCTGGTACCTACCTCTTCAACAAGAAGACTGAAAAATTGGAATGGTCCAGATGGGAGCTGGAAGAATGATACAAGGTCTGGAGCACATGACAGGTGAGAGACTGAAGAAGCTCACTCTATTTTATCCAAGGATGTAACTTGCTTGCTGTATACAAGTACCTGAAGGACTGAGATTTCTGATAGTAGACAGCTACTCTATTTGACAAAAGAGAGCAAAATATGACCTAATGGGCGCATCTACACGTTCATCAATGCACTGTAATTACAACGCATTAAGTTTAGTCCCCGTAATAACAGGGACTAAATTAATATGCCGTAATTGTCACTACAGTGCATTAGCACAGATGAACACTTTTTAAGCGACGTTAATGCGCATTAGACTAAATCTACTGTGCATTAGCATGGTTTTTGCCAGCCATGCTAATGCTCAGCAGAATTAGTCTTCTGTGCACTAAGCATCTCATGTAGATTTGCCCAGTGACTGGAAACAGCCTAGAAAAATTCAGAATAGAAAATTTGTACCAAAAAAAAAAGTTTACTTTAGTCCAACCATGCAGTTCATCCAATCAAAGATTTCACCCCCCAAAAATCTTTGCCTCTTGCATAATTCCTGGACCATTGTGGCCACAACATCCATCTAACATGACATAAACCTGGAGGTAATTACCATTGCTGTAACTTAGGAACGAACATAGACGTTTCTCCATCATTTGCAATGTTTAAATCAGGCCTGGGTGTCTTACTAAAACAAAGTATAGCACAGAAGTCATGAAGTTGATAAACCCCAGACTCTGATTTCCCCTCTGGCCTCTGTTATGCAGGAGGTCAGCCTGGATGACCATATGGGTCTCTTCTAGCTTTAAAAATGTCTTCATCTGTGAGAGAGAGAGAGAGAGAGAGAGAGAGGTATAAAACAACTGGCACAGGACCTATAAGATTTAAAGCCAAGTCAGAGGCTGCTTGAAGAATTCTCTTATTTTGCAACAGCAAAAGTAAAGCGAATCCATCACAAAAGACACACTTCCAATTTTGTTTTTATCCCTCTGAAATAAATCAAAACACATATCTGTTCCCAGTGGGATCTCATGTTTTGGACACAGGAACATAGAGTAACGTTGCTGAAATCTTACCATGTTTCAGTGGGACAGTGGACGAATCTCATGAAAATAATCCCTCTAAGATTTCTCACAGAGATCAGGATGGAAACACAAACCTGCATCTTACATTTGTCGCTCAAGAAAGATGTTGGTTTCAGTGAGCATTCCCCTTTCCTTCCCAAAACATTCATACGCTCCCTGCCCCTAAACAGGTCTAAAAAACAACACTTGTGTTCACATGTGCACGTCTGTCTCTTTGCACACAGCCCACGGACAGCTTCTAAAAGCTGCGTGCACCGTCCCCCATACAAAACACGACGACTTCATTTGCTCTTCCACCCGTCTATAGTGCTCCATTGACTCCATGAAAAATTGCAAAACATTTTGGTGACAAAAATTCTGATCGATGACCCTAAGTTAAGACTATGGAAGATGTTCCACTATTCTTGTTTCAGCTACTTTCCATAGACTGCTTCTCCCTTCCCCACATGATCACCACGCTCTCCCTCTCATTTCCTATCTATGCACCATTCTCTTTTACCCTCTCAAGCTCCGAGTGCAAAGCTCCCCGCAGTATATCGCAGGGAAATTGTAAAACAAACAGTCAGAAAGGCTGGATGTGTCACAAAGCTTAGTTTAATCTGACAATCAACGTTTAAGGCATCAACGTAAATTAAAAATTTCCACCAGGGTCATATACATTCTCCCATAAAGTAAAATGCGATAAAACAGAGGCCTGGGGGTCCAAACAAGGCTAGTGGTTACTGGTCGTAGCCAGGCTGGCACTGCTGGTGGTGGTGCCAGCAGAGGCAGTAAAGGAAGCAGAAAGGTCAATTTGCACAAATCCATCACAAAGCAATGATGAAGAAAAGGAAAGGAAATTATCTGGAAAACACTGTTCCCTCCCTCCCCCATTCCCACTGGAAAAGGAAAAATGTTAATCTTATTAAAAGAAGAAAAAGTGGAGTTCTCAAGCTCCCAGGATGCTGCTGGTGCACTTTGGAAATTACTGAAGTGCTGTGGAGGCCTGAGTTTATTATTGCTTTATCTCAGTTCGTTCCCAGGCTAAGGCTAATGTGAAATCCAAATTAATTTAAAGCCAGAAGAGCAGATCCAGTAACAGCACCTAAATCCCCATCTGGATGTGGGTGTAAACAAACTCTGTTCGGTGAAATACCTCCCAAGTTTCCTCTCCTGTGCTACGTACACCTTCCAACAAAGAATAGGACAGCTTGTCACTTGGTTTTCCCTTTGCTAAGACTACCCTAAAGGTTTTACCTTGAGTTCAGGTCAGTTCTTTTCTACCGTGGTACACCAACTCCGAAATGCTTTTAGGGAGTCATCAGAGAGAGACACCAAGACTGTCCGTGTTTTAGGACAGCAGAGGTTCTTTAGACTTTGAATTGCATTGCTTGCATTGAGTCCTTTGTAGGGGTCGCGTTAGAAATTCCACATTTATTTCTGATGTGCAACTATCAATAATGCTTTGCCGATCCTCCTGCTGAGGCCTCAGGGAATGAATAGTGGCAGGACTCTCTTTTTCTACGCTATGGCTGCCTGGGCCAGTGATGCCAGCAGCCAATGCTCTGGCACTTCTCTGTCTTCAGGAGGCAGGGTATGGACATGATTAGAAGAGATCAGGCTCTAGCAGCTGCCAGCTGAATAGCTTCACGTTCTGCGAAAGGCGGCTCCCTCGTATGGGGCAACTGTCATCAGACCAAGGGAAACGCAGAATGGAGATTTTATCCTGGCAGCCATCTCCGCATTGTTCTGCAGATCCAGCACAGATGGGGGATTTTTAAAAATTAAATAAAAGGTCCTATTTCTTATTCCCAAAGAGCCCAGATGGACAGCACACAGGCCACCTGGGGGACTCTTTTGCTGTGCCTCCCAGGACAAGACTGAGGATTGTGGCTGAACTTACCAAAAAAACTAAGATTCGGGCATCCCAACTTCCATTGAAATTCAATGAAATTTGGGCAACTAAACTTCATTAGACCCATCTGAAAATCCCAATCTAAGTGTCTGCTCTTTGTCAGTCCTAATCAGTGCAAATGGGAGACTGAGGTTAGGGCTGGATTAAGGTAGGATTTTAAATCCTTCATGAGGTTTCCATCCTCTCCGCAGAGAAACCTGGGCGCTGTGCTCAACTGGATTCCCAGTTATCCGAACATTAAATTCCCCACCTCTCAAATCACACATTTCCGTCACAGTAAGGAGCACGTGGTAAAAACATATTTGCTCTCACTTTAAGTTCTTCAAAGTAGTCCTTTCCTTCTTAGGCCTCTGGCCAAAGTCTCCATTAGCCTGATTTTTGACATACGCTCCTCCCCAGCTACAAATACACAGCAAGCAGTATGTCACTTTGGGCTAAAACAACCCCCCCACACAAGCCATCCACGAAGGGCCCCGGGCAGCAGAACCGTCCACCCACAGTGGGGAAACAACTCCCCCACGCACCGAATCCAAACACCCACCCACTAGGGTCTGCTCACAGCTGGACGAGATCCCTGAAACCTGGCAATGTCACTGTGTCAGGTACTTGAAGGCACGTTTGCGTTGTGTTTGGGGATTTTCAAGAAATCCAGTTGCAAACAAACTGCAGCGGCAGGGCTGAGGGAAAGGACGAGCGGCACTTGATATTTTAACTCTGCTCCTGTCCCCCTCCTCAAGCTTCAAGCCTGACGTGAGCTGGTGATCTAGGCAGACACGTTAACATCCCTGAGTGAAATGGCACCATTAGTGGCCTCTGAGGCTTTGTCCTCAAGCACCATGGCTGGTGTGTCTGTGGCGACTGCTGTAGCGTCTATGGTGGGAAGGGGATTCAAGCCCTGTGACAAGATCTGCTGGATGGTTTTCCTCAAGTTGGGGTGCAGCTGGTTTTGGGTCTGGTAGAAAACTTCTAAGGCAAAGGACTTCAGAGTGCCAGTGCAGAGGTCCTCATACAGTGGAATTGTGTACATCCGAGACCTCTGCAATGAGAATACAATGGGATAACCATGTACATAAAGATGAAGAGATGTGAGCATGCCAACAGCGTGCCCAGATGGTCCTTTGTGACCAAGATGGCAAGCAAGTACTACATCTCTTCAAAAGAAAAGTAAAAAAAAAACAACCCAACTAATCAAACTACTTACCTCACCTCAATATGCAACCTTTATGGATAAGATAACAGGCTTTTTTTTTTGGACTGTCTGTCTAACCTAGTTAATTTTACTATTTGTGGCCAAGAGCTGAACACTCATAGATTTCATAGACATTAGGGCTGAAAGGGACCTCGGAAGATCATCGAGTCCAGCCCCCAGGGGCAGAAGTCAGCTGGGGTCACAGGATCCCAGCAAGATAAACTAAAGGAGCTTGAGAAGCCTCAACCCAGCCTCAAGTGGGCAGGCACACCCAGAACAAAACCAAATCATCGCACACATTTGGTAGTGTTGATGGTCTCTGCCCTGGAGATCCCACACCTGGAGAAACAAGACAAGACTGGGATGCTGGGGACAGAACTGGCTCTGGGGTGAGGAGCCAGAACAGAATAACAGACAATAAGATTTGCCTGCAGGTGATGCTCTGTCCAATCCTTCGTCACAGAAGGAAGGAGCTGAACAGATGATTAGGACAATGCAGAGCTCTCTCATTTCAGCAGGCGATCCAGGAACAGCCCCTTTGTAACACACCTGAGCTACACTTGGCCAGGAAGCAGAAGTTCCAAGGTCTCTTACACGTTGCATGTCTCATGCACGTCTCATCCACCGAGAGGTACAGTGCCTTTTAATCCAGCAGTTAGTACCTGGTTTTCCAAGAAGCATCGGACTTTGTAAAGATCAGGGTAGTAGTCGTTTCGGACTACGATCTGCAGCCAGCGGATCCGGATCTCTGCGTTCATGGAGTCCAGCTGGGAGGAGTAACTTTCCGAAAGCTTTTTGATCACCTCTAAAGAGAGAGAGACATACGCACATACGGAGAAACAGCTTGTTATAAGGAGCTTCTTGCCAGGTTTCAAGGAAATTAGACAATAGTGGACAATAAGTTAGACTTGGGATGGGTGTTACGGTGCTAAGTGAACAGGGCAAGCTAAATAATGTCTTCTGTACCAAGTACATTTGCCTACCACACAAGTGCAGTACTCACCATGGGGCAGTGGTGACCCATCCAGCAATCTGTCCAAGAAAAGCACAGTTTGGAACGTCCTCCATTTTGTGATGTCAACACTGCTGGCGGCAGCAACGGCATCCAGAGGCTCAGTGGTCCAGAGGCTGTAGAGTGTCTCCACTGGTCTGGTCAGACTGGATCCCTGAGATAAGTCTGGCTCAGCTAATGGAGGTCCCGTAGCATTGAGCCAACGTTCAAACTCCAGTCCTGGAACGAGGAGCATCAAAAATGTCGAGCAGGAGTCTCTGCAGCTGGCTTGGCTTTTCGGGACTGCTTCTAGCATAGTTAAGAGAAGTTCTAACAATAGCAAATCAGAGCAACCTATAGTCATAGCAAAATGGCAGGGGGCAAACTCCCAGTATTGAGACCCTACCAGTTTTAGCAGTTACCAGATTAGACTATCACAAAAGTAACGTGATCCTCCCTAACGCTACCCAAAATGAATTCTAATGCTTGTTCACTACGGCAACAAGCACTCAAGAAGTATTTATGAGTCAGAAAGGCAGATGTGGCCTTGTAGATCCAGCTTTCTCTCAGGTACCCCTGTGTGTTTGTGTCCAGCTCTCCCAGTAACTTTGCAACCTCACTTCCGAGAAAGGTTCAAGGTGGGATTAACATGCAAGTAAGCAAGAGGGACAGAGTTTCTGCTCCGTAGAAAGGGAGACAAACGACTGTCCCAGGATTGGGAACGCAGCGGATTTCAAAAAGCACAAACAAAATCAGCAGCCAAGACCAAACCAACCTCCGGATATAGTGCAGAGCTTGACAGACAAATCCATCTGCAGAGTAAACGGCAGACGACACATAACAGAAGATCGGGTCTATGCACAGAGGATATCGGGGAAAACCACCCTCTGCCACATTCTGGTGGGGGAACCCCTTATCTAAACTCTCCATGTATTTTAAGAAAAGATAACATTGCTGTTCTACCCTCTTCCTCTAGACTTGATGATTGACATTATAAGCAGGGTGATAACAGCTTCAATTAGAACTGTTCAAATGTCAAAGATGAGTCAGTAAGGAAATCAACTGTTTTTCCTCCTCAAATCGAAGCACTTTCTCCCACATCCTCTAATCCAAGCCCTCGGCTGTTCGTTCCAATATTATTTGCCTTAAACAGTTGACTAAACCATGTTCTTCCCCACCTTCTTTTCTCTCAACGCACTGCTCTTTCAGCTCTGGGAAAAAATTCAGGAAAGAGTCCAGAAGATCCTGGGCCACAACACTAGTAAATTTGTATTTCTCAATGTAGGCCTGAAATAGAGTGAAAGAATAAGTTATGGTTAAGATTGCAGCATGTGTTTGCTGAAGAATGACTGAGCCCAGTGTGAAAATATAGTGCTGGGAAAGCAAGAGGAGCTATGGGGTAGCTATTAGCAGCCAGTACTAGAAGCTAAACCAAAATGCAAAGTAAAGGGAAGGACCGTCGCGGAGAAGAAATACTGCAGGAACAGAGAGGCTGCCGGTTCAACCCAAATTACCCTAAGGCAAGTGCTCTGATACACTGGCATCTCAAAGAAAGGAGACAAAGGATTTCTGTACGCTTTGCACTAGTGACAATCAGAACACACGCTGGTCACTATGCTATCCACCAAACAGTATGGACTACGGAAGACTTACAGGTGCAGCTATACATACAGGTTTCCCTCGATTTATGCGGGTTCAATTTATGCAAATTTGCTCTTATGCAATGACCTTTTTCATACCTGAAATTCATTATATGCGAGGTAAATTCACTGTTATGTGATCGGCATAGGTGCGCCCCCCTTCCCCCAAGCAGGTAAGTCTGTGAGTTTGTAAGGGGAGGGGAAAGGGCCGTGGGGCTAGGGCCTCACTCACCGCAGCCCCTGCTGCAGTTGCTCTGGGAGCAGCCGATGCCAGTGGCTTGCAGTTGCTGGGCTGCACCGTGCCCCGAACCCCCTGGGGCTCCGCTTCCCCAGGGCACTGTGCCCCGAACCCCTGAGTGTGGCAGAGCCCAGAGGCTGTAAGCAGGTGGCATCCGCTGCTCCCATGGCTGCAGCAGGATGAGAGCAGGCTGGGGCCAGCAGCTGTGCAGGCTCTTCCTGGCCCTCGGGGTGGGATGCAGCAATTGGAGGGGGGCTGCTGCCACCCCAAAATTCACTGTAGCCCCCCCGCAACCTGCCCTCCCAGCACTGCTGCTGAGTGCTGAGAAGAGCCTGGTGCCACCGCCAGCCCCAGCCTGCTCTTGTCCCACTGCAGGCTGCTGCCCACCCCTGCTGCAGCCCTGGAAGCAGCAGACGGTGCCTACTTGCAGCTGCTGGGCTGCGCTGCACCAGGGGGTTCAGGGCTCTGTGCAGCCCAGCAGCTGCAGGCAGCTGGTGTCAGCCGCTCCTAGGGCCACTGCAGCAAGGGCTGCAGCGAGTGGGGGAGAAGCGGAGCAGTGGGGTGAGTAGGGAGAAATGGAGTGAGTGGGGCTGCCACCCACCCCAAGTGCCGCAAAACCCTGGTGCCGCCTTTGGTGCAGCCCCGGGAGTGGCAGACGCTGCCTGTTTGCAGCCACTGGGCTGTGCTGCACCCCTCTCCATGCCCCTTCCCTAACCCCAGCCTCACTCCCTCCCTCCCCACCGTGGGAACGCATCCCTATCTGCTTCATTGTAAACTGGGATTGCTTTATGCAAATTTGATTTATGCGCCATTCCCAGGGAACGTATCTACCGCATAAATCGAGGGAAACCTGTATTGATGGATTACAATGAGAGAAAGATACAGTTGGGGGGGGGGGGGGGGAGAGAGAGAGAGAAAGAAGTGAGGTGTCAACAGTGTGAAAGGTGAGGAAGGAAGAGGTGAGAGAAAGAATAATAAGCTTTGTCAGTTTTTGAAGCAGACACAAGTTTCTACAGTATTTGCCCTGGTGCTCCTAGACACCAAGGCTACCACAGAAAGCATAAAGGTGCCTTGTACAAGGAACGCTGATTGCTGAGTTTGCCAGCCACGTGTGCTCAATGTTCTCCAGGGGAGTGAGGGACCACATAGTGAACATTGAGCACTTGTTCCATTCAGGGGCAAATGCCCCGATTTTAACTTTCACTTACTTTGGGATAGGGCAGACATACAAAACAGCGACCATGCACAATAAATCCCAATCCTTTAATAATAAATTATTTGTTTATCTGTCCATACACCCTGTAGAGACTAAAACCAGATCATTCGGGCAGAAGCTAAACCAGGGCTGTCCAATGGGCAGCCCGGGGGCTACACATGGCCTGCAAGGGGTTAAATTGTGGCCCCCATGTTCCCACCCAGCCACCTCTCCCCTCATCACACTGGTTGCAACAACAGCCAGAGCTGCTGGGCACCTGCTCCGTCCTCTGGTCTCTGCTGCCTGCCCCCATCGGAGAGGGCAACACAGCACAGGAGGCAGACAGTGAAGGTGGGGCCCCATGGGCGCACAATGCAGCACCACGATAAGGGTGGGGACACCACGTGGGCCTGCAGTGCAGTAGGGTGTGCCCACATGGCACAGTGCCCGGGGGGCTGGAGCTTACCCTGGTGCAGCCCACGTGTGGCCCCCACTGGTACGGCTTGCAAGGTATGCAGTCCCTGGATGGTTGGACAGCCCTGAGCTAAGCTACTCTGTGAAACTTCTTCCAATGGCTTGGAGCCCAAAACACAGATAACAAAGATGCACTGCTCCTCAGACGCGCTGTCGATGCAGAAGTCACCAGCAACCTTATCACAGCATTTTAGCTCAGTCAGAGTGAGAAGCATGGCCACATTCACCAGAGAAACCCAAGAGAAGCCTCTCCTAGACTCTACCAGACTTACAGTAGAAAGAGTCCCATTCTCTTGTCTCACACCAGCTGCCTTCCGCCCACCACTTTGCTAGTAACAGTAAAACCTGCCGCAAAAGGAGCTAGAAAGCGGGACAGAAACATCAATACACAATAAGTAGGCATGCAGTCGGTACTAACTCTAAGGAAGGAGTCAAAGTGTTTGGGGTCTCCACAGAGCTGGGACAGGTAGTGAACGAAGCAGTAGCCTTTCTCATAGGTGAAGAGGTTCATCAAATTACTAGGATTCACTCCTGAAAGAAGAAGAAAAAACCAAACAAACCCAAAACAGTATTGCAGGGCACCGTATAGCCTAGAACATTAACTGTGCTAAGCATAACATTCCTATAGCTCAAGCTATTTCACATTTCAGACCAGTCTCTAAGGCTTCCTTCTTAAGGGACAATCCTTTTCTCAGTCCCATATTCAAGAAGCTATCTTCATACTTCCAGAACCACTCTCAGCACAGTCCAAATACTGCTTACTGCATTTTCAGGGACTCCTGATATACTACAGATAGAGGAAGCCGAAAAGCAGTGGAAGTACTACTAAATTTAGACATGCATTTCATTTTGCCCTTAAATTAGATTAGGTTATAAATTGCTTGGTGGTCTGGTGCTTTTATGTCCACCTTCCTCAGTGACACAAAACAGAAAGAAGCACAACGTATCAGATTGTTGACAAAGTTGAGACTGAGCCTCTAACACTGCAGAGCTGAATTAGTATGCAACTTAATGTGTACATATATATATTTGTGTGCATGCATATAGCTACATGCATTACAGATGCGCACACATACACTGCAACCAGCACTGCAGCCTATACTTAAGGTTGCAAAACAAATGGTTTCCATTATAACCACTTGTTTTTCACACATTCAAACTTTCAAAAACATTCAACTTTCAGGACACATTTTCCTGCCTTGTTTCTGCCCACCGGTAAATTTATTTTGGAAACTGAACAAAATCCATTGAACGGTCTGCTTTACAAAAGTTAAACAATACATCCTTTAAGTGAACATAGGGCTGGACCGAAAACTGCCTGAGGACATGCTGGATGTTGGAGACAAGTTATTTGATTTCCTGTATCTTGTTTTCCAAATTAAGGAGACTAAAATGGCGAGTCTAAAGTTAGGCTTTTAAGTCAACATTGCAACACATAAATACAGGGTCAGTTTTTTAACGCAGCACATCCAAGACCAACAGTACCTGGCTCCAGCTTCACCTGAAGCTTGCTGACGGGGTTGTCTTCTCCAAGGAGCTTCATCTGTCTGTGGAGGGCGTCAAGACGGAAGGCAGTTTCCAAGCAGGTGAAGGCAGCACCTAGTCCAGAGAGACCGCAAGACAATAAGTGCAATCTGCTTTTGAGAGGATATCTATATAAATGGTATGGACACAAGCCCGAGACTTCTGAAGATGTGACGGGCAGAAGGCCAGCAGGAGAAATGTCCAGGAGGATCATTCCTGCGTTTCCTAAACCTGGCTGGCCCATCAGACAGAACGAAAAGGAACTGATCAAGCGGGAAACGTCAGAGAAGGGCACCCAGACAATCCAGGGAACACGCAGATGCTACTAGAAGTGTGTTGCTAGTACAGTAGTGGGCAGCACCTCTATCATAGTTCAGGGCTGTCCAACTGTAACAGGGAATCCCAACCCTGTTAACTACATACAGAGGAGGAGCAGGAGAGGAGAGCGAAGTCCTCAGGAAAGCCGGACTTTCACAGCTCACGGGGGCAGACCAGACGGCTGCAGCAGACAGACCCAACAGAGACTCGAGCGTGGGGCCTGGGACTACCAAGAAGCCGGGGAGGGCTGCGCATTAGGCCGAGCGGGAACAGCTGAGCCCATCATTGAAGACAGCGGTCATGTCACCAGAAGCAGCTGGACTTGGCCACATATAAGTCCAGTCTCTGATCTGGGATAGCAGTTCAATCAAAGGAGCAGACAACAGCTGGCTGCCAGTGAAAAGGAGGTACCCTGGGGACTTGGGGAGACTTAAAGCAGGTCTTTATGATGAGGATAGTTGTAGGAGATTGTAGCTGAGTTACAAGATGGTTAACCCTTTGGATTTTAGTTTTCCCCTATGTATTTAAGTTTAATAGCAAAAAATCGTGTGTGGCTGTAGGGGAGGCCTGGAGGCCAGGGAGCGGAGTGCCAGGAGTGCTCTCTGCTTGGGAGACCAGCTTTGATCAAAGACGCATGGGGCTGGGCTACAAGGAACCCAGAGCAGCGGACTTGGGTTGAGGGAGCTCAGCTAGATAAAAAGGGCCAAAGCTGAGAAGGCTGACGCCCGGACAAGGGTTTGGCCCCAAGGGGCTCAGTCTCAATTTGGAACCAAGAGATCCTCTACAAGGGACAAAATTGCCTATAAAGGCAGAAGTTAAAGGGCAATGTCAAGCACAAGATATCCTCTCAACTCTTCATACACACTAAATTACTTGCAACCACCTGGAAAAGACCCCTGTGCATCATTACACAGCAGCATTTAAACAACTGAACAAAAGATTACCATGAAACTCAAATGATGCTGATAATTATTATGCCCTTGTGTAAATAAGTCTGGGGTGTTATTCTAGCCATGGCGGTCCAAGAAATGTCATGGAACAAAGCTTTTTTGTGATATCTTTTATTGGACCACCTGTATAGTTGGGAGAGCTGTTGGACAAGCCTTCAGGCATCAGGTGCCCATCCTCTATTCTTATACAAATTGATAGAAATCACTTCTTGTTATCATCCTATCTCATAAAACCGAGATAGAAGAGCTCCATCTTTGAGGAAGGGAGAACAAGAGTGTTTTAGAGACATGCCAAGATTTCTGGGCAAGACTAAATCGATTGAGACCACATACAGAGGAAATGCAAAGGGAGACATAATGCAAGCAGACTGACTAATGAGTGGGAGACAGAAGACAAACTCTATGCACCCATCTACTCTTTCTCTAGGAGAACAGACAAGAAAAAGCCAATGAAATTGAAAAGCAACAAATTTTCACTTTTTTTTTTTTTTAAAAGACATAGCACATAACTAACAAGAAATTCACTATCAGAGGCCAAGATTTTGGCAGAATTAAAAATATATTTCCAGCTACAGGCATGCATACATTTCACCGAATACATTAAGGGACACACGCCCTCAGGCTTCCCAGCATTAGCTAGCCATTTGGTGAGATATGGAAAAATATTCTGCAGATTGCTTTGTAAGTAATTTCTATAACACTTTTTTTTTTTTTTTTTTTTTTTTTTTTTACCTCTGACGCACTTGGTCAGATACTGAAATGATGAGCCACCGGCCCAATTCAATACAGTAATGCCTACGCTTCTACAGCTTGTAAACTCCTTGGGCTGTCCAGGTGTAGTGCGCTACAGTAACTTCTATACTGGATATGCCTTCAATGCAAAGCAAAACAGATTCACAGTTGAGTGTGCTACGCTCACAGCCCACAGTGGAAAGAATGTCAGCTTTTATGACATGAAGGTGCTCCCAACGCTAATATTTTTTACTGGCAATATGAAATCTCACCTTAATCTCTTGGGGCTACAAGAGTCAAAAATTTGCTAAAAGCCTCCTTCATCCTATTCCACTTACAGCTTTAGACTCCCTGAGCCGCCCTCCTACAGGTAGGTAGAAACACAGGGTAAGTTAGACACATCAAAAGAAAAAGAGCCGCAGCTATACCATAGGTCTCGGTGGTGATCCGTCGCTGTGCATACGTGGCCAGCCCCTCACTTAACCACATCTCCTCCCACGTGGCGTTCGTGACTGCATTGCCAAACCAGCTGTGGGCAACCTCATGGATGACATCGATAATGAGGAATTCATCACTCTCCAGAATGGAAGAAATGATGAAGGTCAGGCATGGGTTCTCCATGGCGACAATGGGGAAGGACGGAGGAAGAAAAACAATATCATACCTGGAATTAGGGAAGGGTGAAAGAGAAGAATGAAAAGCCAAACAGATTTAATTCATTCACCTAAAAGCTCCACAAGAGGATTTTTTTTTTTTTTTGAAAGAAAGGTATTCTGAAGAGTTTCAAGATTTTACTTGCTATATTTACTCTTTGTAGAATTCCCTCTTTGTAATATTCTTTATTTCCATCATGGATGATCTAACTAAAACATGAGTCATTTCCTATCCCACAGAAAGCTGGGAAAGTTGAAACACAGGCATTTCCAACTCCAAGCAACAGAAATGAGTACTGGCAAATGCAGTGGAAATGCTTACTACCCTGCTAACTTATTGCCCACAATATGCCCCAGAATAACTGTGTTTTTAAAAGACAAAATGAAGCAGAAAAGATCTTTCCTTGTAGTAAGCGACTGAGCGGCAGCACTAGAGAGCCATGCCTGCTCGCTGTTCTGCTCCCTGTAGATCGTGTGCCAATTTTATATTTGCCCAGTATGCTGCATTACCCGCTTTTACCATATTTCTTGCATACAATGCACAACTCAATTTTCAGCAACTGGTTTCTGGAAAAAAGGTGTGAGGTGTATGCAGGCAAACATGGTATTTATTTTCAATGAATTGCACAGGCTACACACATCTGGATGAAGATTATACAGCAAAGCAGTTTAAGCAGTGCAGCATGGTGTGTGAAACAAAATGAGATGGCAAAAATTGGAAAAGTTATTTCTCAGCTTAGTGGTGGATTCAGAGTCTTCTGGGAAATAGAGTGTGAACAATTATACTGATTACCTGCTGGGCATATCTGTAATTATACTGGCCACTTGTTATGAAAAACTACCAGGAGATTCTACCATTCAGAAGAACTGGTTAAGGCAAGGCAGAATCTAGTTAGTCCAGACTGTGTGTCACTTTCTGGAGGGCAATCAGCCTTGCCCTTGTTCTGGATCCTTCAGCTTTCACTGAAGGTTGAATCCAGTTAGTTGATCTTTACTTCTCATTTGAATGTTTGGTGTTATTTTATTAAGTATTACGTGAGGTCTGCACAATATGTACTTTTAAACATACTGAGTAGATAACATGATATTGAACTCTCTGCTTTCAGTGCATGCTGCATTGTGTTTACATCACTGAATAATGCTGTAAGGTTGACATTTCCTTTTGGAAAATTAGAAGCTTCTTTTATACTTTGTTTGACCCTTGCCCTTGACCACTACCAAACGGACGTCCACTTTGGAACTCAAGACTCTCCAGCCAGCTACCAATCCCCGTCACACCTACTCTGGAGATGTACAACAAGTCTACCAGATACCGTGACCTTAATGGAAGAACTGTGTCCATTTTCTACATTGCTTTGACCGTATCAGGTGTATCCAGAAGAATTCCATTAAACTCACCTTCCCCATATATAGGGGCCATATAGGCTTTCTGCAGCACTCAGCCAGCGCTCCACCATACCAGACAGCTTGCTGATGGCTGCTGGCAGCAGGCAAGGTTCTGCCCACACTCTGCTCCTATCAGAGAAGAGAAAAGTTAGAGCTAATAACTAAATGAACAGATGTAATTCCCTCTCAAAAAGAGAAGATCTCTATCTTCCTACCACGCTGCTGTTTCTGCGATAAGGTCTCAAGTCGGGGTAAGGGCTCTGTTGTGCAAGGCACTCTATGGAGTCACATAGATTTCACAATTTAAGAAAGAGACAATAAACAGAGTAACAAAAACATACGTCTAAAGCGAAACCCAGCTCTTCCAGCGCGGTTCTGTGCAATTTGGTCTAGCCAGGCAGAGCTCTTACACTGTGAAGGATCACAGTTATTCAGTCTGAGATCGCAGCATGATCTGTTCTGTTAACCTTGATGCAAGCTACTGTCTAAGTTCCCTGCCAGTCCCTCATACAGATATATCAGGATAAAGAAGCAGCAACTGACTGCCAATCTCACCTGGGACCTATGTCTGCAGGTATAAGGTCCCCCGCCACCAAAGCCACCAGATAGGCAGGAACTGGGTACTCCATGTAAAACTGGTATACACCCTCCTGTTCCGAGTAGGTACTTTGGGTGGCACTCATCAACACCTGGATACCGGCAGGAGCCTGAAACACCAACACATATATGCTTAAACTGGCTCAGGCTAAGACAACTGGAGATTGAGAGGTCAGAGGATAGAATTTGATGATCGAGAAAAGTTACATATAAAGTTTGGATTTTTTTTTTTTTAATCTCTGGCTCAGCTCTCTGCGAAGTGGTTATACTGGAATATATTACCTAATGGTAGTAAAGACTGAATACACAATCATGCTTATTTCAGATGTATGCTTATTCCAGACTGAGTGGATCCAGCTACCCAGGGGATCACATTATTTGGTACTGCCTTTACAAAACTATTTGCTCCACTTTCAAGAACAGTTATGAAAATAATTGAGAGTATGACCCTCAAAAACCACAACTGAAAGCATCTGGTCAAATCCACCCTCTCCTAATATCCACGTCTGAATTGTTCATTCAACATGGAGACTACTGGAATAAAAAGCTGGAGGGGACGCAGAATTGCTTCAAGGTGGCTTCTCTGGGTCTCTTCAGAAGACCCAAAATCCCAAATCTGCAACCAGATGACTTTTACTTTGCTAAAAACAGCAGAGTGCTCCAAAAATTGTTCGTACCACAAAATTACCTACCTTGACAGTAGCTGAATAGGTGCATTTCACTGCTGGCGTGTCAAAGCATGGAAAGAAGGACCGGTTACACACCGAGTGGCCCTGGGTGAAGACAAATGGCTTGGCATTGCCATAAGTTAGCTCCGGATCCAGCCACCAGATCTGTTGGAACATGGAAAAGAGACAAAAATCTAAATCAGGGGCCAGGGAAGGAAGCATCAAAAATAAAATGTGATATTAAGAGATGCAATAAAGAACCAGAGAGTCAGTAATCCTCCTCTCTCAACCCTGGCATAATGCAATTTCCATTTCACGGCTTCTTTTCCTGGCTGTGTGTTTACCATGAGCACCCCAAACAGGATCATTTTCTTTGACCATCTAGGCTCACACTGCAGAGCTCTGCACAGATTGATGCGCTTGGTGAATACTGGTGAACTCATCTCCCAAACCTTCATTTTTAATTTTAATAAAAGTGAGTGGATGACAAGTCAGTACGGCAAGCTTCAAAACGCGGATTTACAACACCGAGGATCACCATCTCTGGTTCCTAACACAATGCTAGCATACTGCTGAAATGCAGACACCAGAGGGAGGGAGAAGGGCAGCACTCGAACAATCTTGGGTTGAGATCAAACCTCAACCCAAGTTCCTCTTTACTAAAAGTGGGGCTGAGGGTCGTACCTACCAGGCTTCCTCAATTACTGATGCTTAGGCATGGCCTTCTTTTCTTTTTTTCCCTGCCTTTGCCACTCTGTAGCTTTTCCTCTATGCCTGGAACAAGCATCAGGGGCAATTCCTACATGGATTTGCAGCCATCTGCTGGGGGTTTACACCCGCCATGCACTGTGGGGTAGCTGCTGCGTTCCCTTCTGCAGTCGTCTCCGTTTCAGCAGCTACTGAATAATTTACATTAAGGAACTGGCAGCAGCAGCCCCACTGCTTAAGCTGGAGGGCTGCATCCTCTTCAAATGTTGACGCTCGCCCCCCAAAGAAAAAGAGATTGGAAGCCAAACTGTATAAAGGTCTGCTCCTCAGTGACTTATTGACACAGCTCCTCTTGCAACTCTCTTGGTGCTCCTTTCGCAGAAAAGGTCAGACCTTCAAAAACGTGATTTATTTAGTTGGCCTTGCTGAAGAGCCGTGTCCTTCAGGAGCTCATTCCTTTTGCTTCTTTGAGGGGCAGATGGGATCAGTTGTGAAAATACAGAGATTACTGCAGATTACATAGGAGGAGGAAGACATGCCCCATTCTGCAGCAGGCAGGGAGGGGGGTAACTAAGGATTTATTAGCATGGACATACCAAGAGGAAGCGCTCTCCTTCCGGCACAGGAAAGAGAGAGAATCAGGAAGCCAAGCAGGACTGAGAAGCTGGCTCTTATTTATGAGCCATCTCATAAAATATGCATGTTTTCAAGCAAACCAGCCACAATAAGACTTCTGGACCAGGCTGAACAAAGCCTCAGGGCCAATCCTCCTGCCCTTGGGACAAGTTGGAAAAGTTTTATTCACGGACTATGAAGCATCTGTCCCTTTCCTAATACCTTTGGCTATGGCACAGGCCACAACCATACAGAGCTGTTTCCATATGTACATGCAACAACGATGAAAGCTCCCCTGAAATACTTATAAATAGACTTGCTGCTGAGTCCAGGCCGTGCTTGGGAACAGCACCAGAGGCAGGGAGATGGAGTAAGAAGAGCGTGCAGAAGTGGCAGTCCAGACAGGAGTGCGGAGAGCGGGGCATGGACTGGAGACAAAGCGGGTAGGGGGAGGCCTGAGGCCAAAATGACTCGTTTCAGAGTGGGACCAGTCTGGGAGCGGCAGGAGGAAGGGTGAGGAAGGGGAAAGATGAAAGCAGACACGGCGAGAGGTGAGGAATACGGTACCATCTGCTCCTCAGTGCCACGATCCTTCACCCCTCCAACAAACTTGCACCGCTCGCTCAACCTTGCACTTGCCCCCTCTGACTTGTACAAATATGGGCAGAAATAAAACAGGAACAAGGTCCCTTTTCCTCTCCAAGGAATCCACCCCGGATGCTCTGTAACAATAAAAGACTTCAACATTATTCCACATGAGTTGCAACACAGTTAATAGTTACAGATATAAACTTGCAACATCTCTGAGTCACCTAAGCCAAAAACACCTTGCTACAACCAACACGCACAGGTCGCTCCAATTCTTTTCAGAAACATCTTTCCTGCTCCATCAGCACATCCGACCAGGCTCCCCAGCGCTACCAGGGTGGCTCACGCATCCTCTCAAGCAGCCTCCCTCCCGTGAACACATCACCCGTGCTCCTCTCCTCCCTGCCACCCACAAAGTGAGCGGCTCCCATGAGATACCTCCATGCACCTCGCCTCCCCTACCCCAGGGAAAGTACAGGGAGTGGCAGCTTTGCCCCACTCCGCCAAGTGAAAGACAGAGGGCTTCCGATCGCCTGGTGCTGCAAGAGAAGTACAGGAACGGATGATGCATCTCAAGCAGCAGGCGCAGAGCATCACTATTTACTAAACCAGGTCTGTCTTTGTGCTGATTTGACGCGTGCCAGAGTCGGACAGCTGAGCTTTTTGCGGTTTTGAAGCCCACTGTCGACACCGTTTTGATTTTCTGTCAAGCTGCAGAGAATAAAGCCAGCCCCCCACTTCCCCCCGCAGGGCTGGCTTTCAGCCGAACAACGTGCCGTGGACAGCTCCGTCAGATAAGGATCTCAGACGGACGGGAGGAAATTCATGGATGATTTGGGAAAGTGAGACGCATCTGGGGAGTAGGGAAGACTTAGGGGGCACTAAGATAACATCACTAGTGGGAACGATACAAAGGTCTCCTGCTGTCTGAGCACCGCGGACCTTGATTATAACACAAGGACGAGGGAATTCTGACAGTTTTTATAACCTCAAATGCCAACACCAGCTTATCCCATTGTCATAGAAAGAAAACAGTAGTGGCAACAACACATTCATGGCCAAGTCAGAGGCGCGGCACCGCTGGGGACTTGAAACACGGACAGAATTCACTCTCACGGACAGCAAAGAAAAGCCTGCTACAAAAAAACCATTTGTCGGATTGGAAGGCTAACGGGGTCGGCTTACCCTCACTTCAAGATGCTCCGCTTCTGTATTCAGCCTGCACACCACTAGAGTAATGCTGGGCTTAATGCAGGTTTGCTCTCAAAGCGCAAAGGTGGCACACGACACTGCTCAGCAGGGAACGGGGATAGTCTGTGCAAGGCAGATTTAATCTCCCAGCTGTCTCTCAATGTCCACTGGCCACAAAAAAAAAAGAAAAAGAAAAAGAAAAACTTGCTCCTGCCAGGTCTGCATGAGGAATAATGGACAGCTGCACAAGAAATCCAGACTGCTCGAGCCAAGCAGATAAATGGAACAGGATTCCAATTTATTCCATACCAACTTCTATTCTCTCTACCTCTCGTACTGCTGACACCTCTGGTGGCTCGAAATATTTGATAGCCAAGGGGCCCAAAAAACCCATCACAAGAAAGGTTTTGCAAAGACTGAAAAGACCCAGGGAAGCACATCTCAAGAGCTACGATTTATGCAGCCAGTAAAGAGAAGAACAATTTAAAGAATTTACCCATTTGTTGAAACAGAGGAGGAGCAAAAATAAATCAGTCCTCCTTATTTCCATGAACATCATTCATTTATGAATTAGGAGTTAGGCGCGAGGCTGAAATAGGACTGTGGAAAATGTCACCAAGAGGCAGTCCAGATCCTCTGCAGTCTTTTTGGCTCCAGAGAAATATCATCGATCGCATAGGCTAAGACAGGGCAGGACTGAACCGGAGTGAACGGAGGGTGCAGTTTTGTTCGTAGAATAGTTACAAAGGAAATCTGCTGCCCTGGCTTGCTTCCCTCTCGGACCCCCAGGCGTCTGCTCCTATTTCTCGGCATCGTTGCGAACGCCTGGAGAAGCAGGTGCTGCCGCAGCATTATTCGTATGACACTACTTTGTGTAGCCCTGTTCCAGCAGAAAGCGCCAGTGCCAAGGGCACCAAAAAGACTTTGAAAGCAAAGCCCGGGATGAAGTGTGGCTTGTTCACTCTGTCCAGCAAACACCAGCACAGGAACAGGAAAATGGAATCAGGACCCGGCTGTGCTCGAGACCATTTCCCTATCCACGAGCCACTAAACTGCTGCCCCATAACACAAAGTATGACCACCAAAGAGCACAACTAAAACCTCATTCAAGGCGACTGGATTCTAGAGTGAGCTGCTGGGGGAAGTCAGATCAAGATGTGAATTAACTTTTTTTGCCAACTGCAAATCTTAAGCATTTAGCAAAACGTTCCCAAGAAAAGAAGGGCAAAACCAAGCTGGTTTCTTCTTACATCTTCGGCAGAACCAAGACCAGAATCTTCTTTGAGATCCACTGCAGACCACAGGGAGCAGATGCACCTTTCTGTGCCTAGCAACTCCCCTGGTTCAGAAAAACACGAAACAGGAAGCGCAGAGGGGCGATAGCCTGCACTGTCTCATTTTGGCACTTTTGCTACAAAAGCCAATTTTACTTTCTCTTCTCATGGCAGCGCTGCGCTATGGAGAACAGCACCTTTACAACCAAAGGAAACAGGACTTTCAGTTGCAAACATGACAAACTTTATTCTGGTTCAGTCCAATCTGAAATGGCTAAATGACTTTAGACCACTAAGGACTCCTGCAGAGTTACAATCCAAGATCAAGTGTAGATCGAAAGACTCTAGTAAAATTACTGCTACCCGGAAATCTGTCCCTCCCCCCGCAGTGTGTTTCATTTACTGCAATAAACTGATCTGTCCAGTTTTTGTTCTCCTTAGGGAATCTCCGTGAACATAAAATCATTTTAGTAATTAAAACAGCTGCACATGCCAGTCTCATTGATTTTGTGATCGATGATTTTGTGTGTACGATCCAGCGTATTGTCCTAAATCAACAAGGTAAGATAGACAGTTACGTCGCATCAAATACAACGGCAGCCTCAACACTGTCATTCTCGCAGCATATTTTTAGAAATTGCATATTCTTCTATGTTGCAAATATGACCCAAGTCAGCAAAACACCTTTGCATAACTCTTAGCATCACAAGGAGGTAGATGCTGAACTTCACAGCCACACCGAGTAAAGTGTTAATTAATTAAATGAATGGCTTATTTTGGTTCTCCTAACTCCCCAACAGTTCAAGATCACTTGGATACTATCTGCAAGGCCAGGGTCTGGGCGACACGAAAATGGGATTGACAATGAGCCGGAGAATTTCTAAAATACCTCAATGATGCACAAGTTTGCTCGTCCCTGCAGATTAACCTCCCTTCTGGGATGCGTGTGCTGAGCTCCCTGGTTACAATCCATTAGAGCTTTCTCTAAACAACATACGCTCCCAATAGGATGTATTCACCATTCTTTCCCCAAAGCCATATACATTATTTAGTAGCCACGGTGTGCGTTTAGCTGTACATTTCTATTCATGCCTGAATTGGATGTTAATGTAAGCATCTCACATGGAGCTCCTGGCCACAGTGCAGCAGGCTGGCTACACAAAGCACACTTCATGCAAACGTTTAGCAAAGTCCACAACAACGGCTGCTTTCTAGCAGATGTCTGCCCTGCGTTCGGGATGGAGAAAAGGGATTTTCAACTCCGATTGTACGCTACCAACCAATGACCACGTTCAATGTAAGGACTTGGAAATGCTGAGCTGCTCATTGCCACAGTATCCGTGGACGAGGCATCAAGTTTTGAAGATGAAAAACAAGAGACAAAGCGCTTAAGTCGGTGCACACATGGCTAAAAACCATCACAGATGCTGGTTTCAGAGCAAGGCTCATCATCACCCAGTATCACATCATGAGCTACTTCCTCACCGAGCGCACAGAAATGTCACGCGCTGAGACGCCGCTGAGCAAGTCTATCAGGAGCACACCGAGTAGGAAGGGGAAAGCTGCTATTTGCCTGCAAGCTGTCTGGCAATCAGAGAGAGAAAAAAAAGAGAAGAAAGTAGCAGAAAATGCTGAGTTAATGCAGTCTTGAACACTGATCCACACACGGACTGACCGAACGGAGAGTGTATCGGTATGGGCCAAAAGCACTGAAAAAACCCAGCAACACACAATGAAAATAAAGAGCCTTATGACTTTGCACTGGGTGGCCCTGCTCTTGCTCCGATTACTTCCCTCCTGTGGTCACTTTTCCCTGGGTCAGCCCCTCTCATCATAGATGGTGAGCTCCTCAGACTGGCCTGACTGCCACGTGATGGGGACATGGGCCTTTGCCCCACACTGCAACAGTTAGCCCCACTGTTAATAGAGGGGGCTACTGGATACAAATAAAAGACAAAACAGGGATGAGAGTGAAGGTTAAAAATGAGTGCACCGAGGAGGGACGCCAAGCAGAGCACACCAGACAGCGCTCACAGGCCCTCCAACAAGGAGGCGGTGGACACTGCCCAGTGAAACCCTGCCTGGAGGTGTGGACGGGTGAGGGACAGGACAGTGGCCCCGCCATCCCCGCGGGTCGTCCCTGCCAGTCTCTCCTTCCCGGTGAGACAGATCGCCACTTTGGTTAGTGCCAGGAGAAGGCTGCCCAGGAGGTCCCGGGACTTGGTGGGGCCTTGGATGGGGGGTGTGGAAATAAAGAGGTACAGGGGAACAGCTCTTCAGACGGGAGGCCACGTGCGGTGCACCTAAAGAGTTACCCATGCTCCTGTGACAATCTCTGGATGCTGAAAAAGAAAGAGGGGCCTGTCCAGCAGGAGCTTCCCTCCCTGCCTGCCATGTAACCCACCCACACGTCCACGCCGACCACAGAACCAGAACCCAGATGCCCTCTTCCACCCCCTCAGCAAGTCTAGGGGAGCAAAGAAAAACACCTCCAGCGAACAGCCACCAACCTCGTCCCTGAGGGCCCAGTTCAGCGCAACCTGGCAAGAGGAACCCAGGCCCGGCTCCCACCAACTCCCTGCAGCACGGGGGCCTGCAGCCACCTGCCCGCACGGGCCAGGACCCGGCTGGGCAACACAGAGCCACCCGCCAACACGTGCCACGAAGCCACCCGCCAACACGTGCCAGGACCCGGGTGGGGGACACAGAGCCACCCGCCAACACGTGCCACGAAGCCACCCGCCAACACGTGCCAGGACCCGGGTGGGGGACACAGAGCCACCCGCCAACACGTGCCATGAAGCAGTCCAACACATGCCAGGACCCCAGTAGGGGACATGGAGCCACCTGCCAACATGTGCCAGGACCTGAGACGGGGGATACGAAGCCACCCATCAATATGTCCCAGGACCACAGTGGTGGACATGAAGCCACCCACCAACACGTGCCAGGAGTGGGAACAGGGGACATGAAACTAACCGCCTGCACGTGCCAGGACTGAGTATGGGGGACACAAAGCCGCCCACCAACACGTGCCAGGCCCCGGGTGGGGGACACAGAGCCCCCCGCCAACACGTGCCACGAAGCCGCCTGCCCGCCCGTGCCAGGCCCCAGGTGGGGGACATGAAGCCACGCGCCCGCACTGCCAGGGTCAGGGGCACCCTCCCCGCCGCCCACACGTGCGAGGAGCCGGGCGGGGCA
>NW_005841874.1:458050-462200 GCF_000455745.1 Alligator sinensis
GCCTCCGCGGCGTGAGGCCCGGCGCCGGCCCGAGCGCTGCCTCCGCCCCGAAAAATGTCCCCCAACAAACCCTCCTTCTCACGTACTTCCCGGACATCGCAGCTGCGCTGTCACCGCGGCGCGCTCCCGTCACTTGCGCCGTCCTCTAGTCACCCCAGCGCTGCGCCCGTGTCAGCAATAGTCCCGTTCTCAGGCCCGGGACACGGTTTGCGGTGTGGCCGCCACAGGCCCCGCGCCGAGCGGGAGAGCGGCCACCGCCGCGTGTCGCGCGCAGAAACGCTGCAGCGCGGGGAGAGGAGGGGAGGGGAGGGGTCGATCGGGGTGGTTGCCACCAGCACCACCTCCCTCATAACCTCCAGCCTCTAGGGTTTCATGCCTTGTTTTTTCCAGTAGTTATTTCTGTTGTAGGAGAACAGTTCTAGCATCGCACAATCGCAGACAACGAGGGCTGAGGGGACGTCTCGTCCCAGCCCTGCTGCAAGCAGGACCAGCCCCAACGACAGCATCCCAGACAAGGCTTGGTCTGGCCGGGTTTTGAAAACCTCCAAGGATGGGGATTGCACCGCGTCTCCGGGGAGCCTGTCCCAGTGCTTCACCACCTTATTCCTACACCTTCACACCTTATACAGAGTGAGAGCGTTTTTCCTAATATCCAACCTAAACCCCCCCTTGCTGCAACTGGAGCCCATTGCTCCTTGTCCTGCCGTCGGCCCCCACTGAGACCAGCCCAGCTCCGTCCTCTTTGCAGCCCCCCTGCAGGGAGGTGAAAGCTCCCATTAAATCCCACCTCTGTCTCCTCTTCTCTAGACAGTACATAAGCCCAGTTCCCTCAGCCTCTCCTCATAAGGCGTGTGCCCCAGTCCCCAAACCATCTTTGTTGCCCTCTGTGGGACTCTCTCCAATTTGTCCACATCCTTTCTATAGTGGGGGGCCTAAACCTGGACACAGGCCTCCAGCTGTGGCCTCCCCAGTGCTGAACAGAGGGGAAGAATCACCTCCCTTGACCCGCTGGCATCGCTCCTACCGATGCAGCCCAGGATGGTGTCAGCCTTCTTGGCACCGAGGGCACGCTGCTGGCTCCTGTTCAGCTTCTTGTCCCGTCACCCCCACGTCCTGTCGGCAGAGCTGCTGCCCAGCCCGTCACCCCCAGCCTGCACCGGTGCAGGGGATTGCTCCCTCCTAAGTGCAGGACTTTGCACTTGTCCTTGTTGATCCTCATGAGATTTATTTTGATTCAATCCTCCAATTTGTCAGGGTCTCCCTGAACCCTAGCCCTACCCTCCACCATATCTACTACTAGGGAAAATCCTAGAAAAGTTCATCAAGGGGTCTATCTGTGATAAGCTTGCAGAAGGTAAGGTTCGGACTGCCAGCCAGCTTGGCATCGTCGTGGGCAGGTCCTGCCTTACCGACCTCATCTCCTACAACCAGGTAACTCGCCACCTGGACACGAGAGAGCAGGTTGACATTGTATACCTTGACTTCCAAAAAGCCTTTGATTTAATATCCCACAATGTCCTTGCGAGAAAGTTGGAGGATTGTGGGCTTAACTCAGAGACAGTCAGGTGGGTGAGAAACTGGCCGCAGGACAGGACCCAGAGTCGTAGTGAACGGATCTGTGTCATCCTGGCGAGAAGTGGGCAGCGGTGTCCCGGCAGAGTCAGTGCTTGGTCCTGTACTTTTCAACGTCTTTATTAACGATTTGGATGAGGGGGTGAAGAGCTCACGGGCCAAGTTCACGGATGACACCAAGTTATGGGGGAGTGTGGTCATGCTTGAAGATAGGCTACAGATACAGGCAGACCTGGACAGACTAGCAAGTTGGGTGGACAGGAATCTGATGAAGTTCAACATCGAGAAATGTAAAGTGCTGCACCTCGGGACGAGCACCCCCTACACACCTACAGGCTCGGCGGCACCAAACTGACCAGCACCACGAATGAAAGGGACCTGGGGGTAATAACAGACCACAGTATGAATATGAGCTGGCGGTATAACGCTGTAGCCAGCAGAGCAAATAATACTCTGGCGTGCATCAATCGATGCATCTCCAGCAAAGCCAAGGCAATGATTCTTCCGCTCTACTCAGCACTGGTGAGACCGCAGCTGGAGTACTGCGTCCAGTTCTGGGCACCGCACTTGAACAAGGACGTGGACGAGCTTGAGAAAGTCCAAAGAAGAGCCACCTGCATGATCAAAGTTTTAAAAGGCAAGCCATACGAGGAAAGGCTGAGGGATCTGGGACTGTTCAGCCTAAGGAAAAGAAGGGTGAGAGGGGACCTGGTAGCAGTTTACCGCGACACTAGGGGAGTACATCAAGGGCTCGGTGAGCAACCGTGCACCAGGGCACCTGAGGGGAAAACCAGGAGTAATGGCCACAAACTCCTGGAAGATCGATTCAGGCTCAACGTTAGGAAAAACTTCTTCATAATCAGGGTGTCCAGACTGGAATAAGCTCCCTCCAGAGGTGGTGCGATCACCGACCCTGGACATCTTCAAGAGGAGATGACGGTCACCTCACTGGGGTCGCCTGACTCCCAGTTATCTTTCCTGCTTGGTGCAGGGGGCTGGACCCGATGATCTTCTGAGGTCCCTTCTGGTCCCTTACAATCTATGAATCTACTCCCCCCAGCTTGGTATCATCTGCAAACGTGCTAAGGGTGCATCCATCCCATCTTCCAGCTCATCAATGAAAATATTGAACTGCTACCTCCATGGGATAGGAAAGAAGTAGCCATGAGATATCCAGCTCCCCACATATTATATAACCATTTGTTTCTATCCAGAATAGAAAGCCCTTTTTTTCCCTTGGTGTTTTTGTGGAGGAGCAAGTGAAGAGGGAGGTTTACTGGAGTTAGATACAATTTAAACACCAACAGCCCATGGCCCACTTCAGGATGGCTTTCAGGAAGTTATTTCAGCTGGTTTCACTGTAGTTGAATTGGTCCAATGCAGCCGTGTCATGGTGGGCTCCCTGCTGTTGGTCAAGAATAGTATTCATCATGGAATAGCAGGGTTGATACAACAGAAGTAGACATGGCAACACCCTCAGGGAAGCTCCAAAAGCCTGAGGTGGGTTTTCTGGCTGACTTTTCAGTGCATCTCCAGGTTTAATTCTGTTTAGCAATTTAAGGCAGGAGCCCTGGCACTAGTATAATGCTGGTAGCAAACTTGAACTGAAGTTGAGAGCAGGACAAACCTCCATGTTTTCAAGACCTATCCAAAACAGACATGCGAAAGGCTCCAACTGCCTCTTCACAAGACAGCGCAACTTGAGACCTCAGGATGAAGTGATTAAATACAAACTAATGTGGGAGTCCAGCTCTTATGTGGCCGAGGGGATTCTGCCTTCTCCCCCCTGCCAGGTACTAGCATTCTCTTCAAAGTACCTCAAGAAGCAGTATGTTTTTTTCCCCATCCCAAGACCCAATTCTGCCTCGCCTTTTTATCCTCACTTCCTATCTGCCAGATCAATCCTATTTGCAGGTCTTACCTCTTCTTTCCTCCCAACACTTCCATCTTAGTTGCACAGTTCATCTGCCCTCAACCATTCCCATCCTCTTCTTTCCTTCTCACATGCACCCTTGCAACCTTCTCCCTCTTCCCATGATTATATCTGCAGCAGCTGGAGAGGGCACAATTCCCACTTACATTCTGAGACTATCTGCTCTCTTTCTACCTGCCCAGAACAAGGATGAAGCATGGACTAGAGACACTGGCCCAGTGGGCCTCATCTTGAGTGACTGTCACCAGATGCAGGTGTTTCCAATCAGCTACAACAGCGCAATTTTTGGAGCCTAATTCCGATTTCAGTTACACTGACGGAAATCCAGATGCAGTCTCCTCCCTTCTCCTTAGCAGGAAAGCTCCCACTCTATCCTGCATCTAGTAAATACTCCTGCCCCACAAATAAATGTTCTAGTGTTTGCTGTATGGATCAGGATCAGCTGCACTCACTTCAGCCTGAAGTGGGCTGCTGGGGTTCACAGATGCTAGGGTCAGACAGGACCTCAACAGATCATCGAGTCTGCCCCCCTGCCTAGGCAGGAAAGAGCGCTGGGGTCAGATGATCCCAGCCAGATGCCTATCCAGCCTTCTCTTAAAGAAGCTCCACCGGGCTTTAAACGAAGCCTGCTGGGGGATGGGGGGG
>NW_005841874.1:464533-467659 GCF_000455745.1 Alligator sinensis
GCTTTCATCCATAGATGCTTCTCAAGCAAATCCCGGGACGTCATTCTCCCCCTGTACTCGGCCTTAGTGAGGCCGCAGCTGGAGTACTGTGTCCAGTTTTGGGCTCCACAATTCAAAAAGGATGTGGAGAAGCTTGAGAGAGTCCAGAGAAGAGCCACGCGCATGATCAGAGGTCAGGGAAACAGACCCTATGATGACAGGCTGAGAGCCGTGGGGCTCTTTAGCCTGAAAAAGCGCAGGCTTAGGGGTGATCTGATGGCCACCTACAAGTTTATCAGGGGTGACCACCAGCATCTGGGGGAACGTTTGTTCACCAGAGCGCCCCAAGGGATGACGAGGTCGAATGGTCACAAACTACTTCAAGATCGTTTCAGGCTGGACATAAGGAAGAATTTCTTTACTGTCCGAGCCCCCAAGGTCTGGAACAGCCTGCCACTGGAGGTGGTTCAAGCGCCTTCATTGAACACCTTCAAGATGAAACTGGATGCTTATCTTGCTGGGATCCTATGACCCCAGCTGACTTCCTGCCCTTTGGGCGGGGGGCTGGACTCGATGATCTTCCGAGGTCCCTTCCAGCCCTGATGTCTATGACATCTATGAAAATCCCCAAGGCAGGGGAGAGCACCACCTCCCTTGGAGCCCATTCCAGATTTTGACCACCCTTACCGTGAAGTTCTTCCTGATATCCAGCCTAAATCTGCTGTCTGTCAGTTTGTGACCATTGTTCCTTGTTAGCCCACGAGGCACCCTGGTGAACAGAGCATCTCCGATCCCTTGCTGCGTCCCCCTAATGAATTTGTAGGCGGCCACAAAATCACTTCTCAGCCTTCTTTTGCGGAGGCTGAAGAGGTCCAGGTCCCTCCGTCTCTCCTCATAAGGCTTGTCCTGTAAGCCCCTAACCATATGAGTGGCCTCCTCTGGACCCTCTGGAGTCTATTCACATCCTTCTTGAAGTACGGCGCCCTTAACTGGACGCAGTACTCCAACTCCATAGAGGGGAAGTACTCCTTGGATCTGTCACGCATCTGCTGGTGCATGATAGAGTGCAGTTAGCTTTGCTGATGATTTTGTCACACTGACGACTCATGTTCATGTTGGAGTGCACTAGGACTCCCAAGATCTCTTTCCGCTTCTGTGCTGCTGAGAGGGTCACTGCCCAGCCAGTAGGTGTGCTGGATATTTTTGCACCCTAGGTGCAGCACTCTGCACGTGTCCTTGTTGTACTGCATCCTATTGGGTACTGCCCACTTTTCCAACCTGTCTAGGTCTGCCTGCAATTGTTCCCTACCCTCCGGAGTGTGCCCTTCACCCCACAACTTAGTATCGTCCTCAAACTTGGGACAGAGTACACTTCACACCCACGTCCAAGTCACTGATGAAGATATCGAAGAGCACAGGTCCAAGGATCAAACCCTGCGGGACCCCACTACCCACATCCTTCCAAGTCGATACTGACCCATCTACTACCACTCTTTGGGTGCAACCGCCGAGCCAATTGCCACCCACCGGACCATGTACACATCTATGTCACAGGGTTGATACAACTGAATCCAGCCAAGAGGTACAGTGAAGCATGGAATTATTTTTCCATCATCATGGCCCAGATTTTGAGTCTCTGCCTGTTACTCAGTGTCCCTTGCTGTACGATATGTTTTCACCATCCTGCTCTAGAGCAGGATCTCATGGAAGACACGTAAGACTTACTGTTCCATCATTTTACTACCCCCTGTAGGACAGATACTCTTCATACTACAGTCATGCGGACGCAGAAGCAGAATCCAAGTCCTGGCAAAACTTCAGTTTCTCTCTCATGTTGCTTTGTGGATAAAGATATTTCAGTCTTACTCAAACCCTTGATGCTTCCTCCCCAGGCTAGACTGTAAATCACAGGCCTCGAGGGGCCAGGCCCAATTTGCCCTCACTGGTCAGGATAAAAGTAAATAATAAAAAGGTGGGCATTTTCTTCTTCCATGTGCCATGATCCAAGCACTTACTCCCGTCTTGCCCGTTCATCCAGGCTGTTGATCCATCTGTTTCCACCCCTCTCACTCCAGCAGCTACCTCTACACCTCCTGCATATTTCATTCCCAGCATCTCTTCCTCATCGCCTGTGTCCCCTCTTCCCAAATTCCTATTTAAACAGCTACCCTTCACCTTATGTGAAAGGGGAATCTACCTCCTGGCCTCTAGCTGCAGCAGATCCATTGACTTTATCCACTTTGCCCTCTAAACAATGCCAAGTAACAGTAGCCACTGTGGCAAGCTGTGACTCACAAATGCAGGCCACTGCATTGGCTACTTTAGTCCCTGATCCTCCAGTTAGCTTTGTGCACTTAACTGAAGGCTAACCGGAAGCGAATGATGCATCAAGCACTGTTCATCTGCACACCAACACCCAGCATGCGCTGCTAAAGCTGTGGTTTCCTTGTGGTAATGGTAGCTTAGCTGTGGGTCTGGAATGAGACTGAAAAAACATGGGCAGGCTTCTCTTTAGGATAATGAAGTGGTTAATTAAGTGCCACCACTTTCCTCAGATCTCACTCTTGGGCAGGGATGCTCAGCATCTCAGACAAGGGGTACCTTGCGCTCCTTGTCCTACTCAGCACTTACATGTGTAACATTAACAGTGACAGTGTTGAACTAACTTACCCATTTTTAAAAAAAATAGTGTCCTGAAAGCAAACTGAGGTTCAGATTTGTACATTCCTGCAGCAGTCAAAAAAATAATAAATCCCAGAGCAAGAGAACTATTCAACGGGTCTCGCCCCACAACGTCCAAGATCCTGCTACTGAGGAACGATCGACACCCTCCAAAGAAACCGCTGCACACAAGAGGAGTTTATAAAACCCAAAATAGTTTTTATTCACTTCAGATGTTTGCCTCGACGAGACATTTTGCAAACATGCTAAGGCTACAAAATGTCTAAGTTGACAAAGACATGCAACGCTGACTGCTCAATAAGTCACAGCTATTACAGGAGCAACCATGCCCACCCGGGCCACTGGTCCCATAAAACAGGGATGGTGTACAGTGAGCATGGTAACGTACCACACAGGACTCAGTAACCTGAGGTAGGTCTCTTTACAGTAAGAAAACAGTATTCTACACCAGTGCCACACCCTGAT
>NW_005841874.1:467669-475605 GCF_000455745.1 Alligator sinensis
TAGAGTTAGAGAAGACTTGGGGTAGGGGGCTGTTTCCATAACAGTTGTGCAGGAGAGAAAACAGGAAAGGCTGAAGTACTATATAAGCTTAGTATAAATGAGCCATATGAAGGGTTCGTGTTACATCTGCCAAGAAAAGCCAACCTAAACCTGTGAGGAGCATTAGCAGCTTCAGGATAAAGGATTCAGCTGGAGCAGCTCTGAAAAGACAGACTGTATTGCCATCCCCCAGGGCACAGATGTGAACCTGATGATTATTTTATTGTAGGTCATTCCATGAACATCGAGATCCTGGGTGAGAGTCAGATCAGCGAAGCAGGAAGAGCTTGGGTTAAAATAACTAAACCCTGTCAAGTTCTTAGGAAATGCTGCTGCATTTCTCCTACAGCACTAAGGACACTGTGCAGTCGTGGGATTTCAGGTGACCTGGAAGTGGTTTCCCTCCCAAACCACTTGAGATCATAAACCCCCCACCCTGGCAAAGCATCATGGGAAGCAGCAGCTGCTGCCACTGCAAGCATTGGTGATGCTCCAAACCTCTTGGATAAGTTACAATGCAATAGTTACACCAGGGAGCCCTTCCCCCTGCGCTGGACAACACGGATGGGACATTAAAGGACACTACTGCAAAGCTTCACTTCCATTCAGACACGCGGAAAATCCGGCACTATGAAGAGACCAACCGTAAGAGACAAAACGGTGTCCGATACAGCCTGAACAAAGCCGGATCTCCAGTACCGTAAACTGTACAAAAATGATAGAAAAGAATATGCACTGTTATTAATACAGTGTTAGAGAAGACTTGGGGTAGGGGGCTGTTTCCATAACAGTTGTGCAGGAGAGAAAACAGGAAAGGCTGAAGTACTATATAAGCTTAGTATAAATGAGCCATATGAAGGGTTCGTGTTACATCTGCCAAGAAAAGCCAACCTAAACCTGTGAGGAGCATTAGCAGCTTCAGGATAAAGGATTCAGCTGGAGCAGCTCTGAAAAGACAGACTGTATTGCCATCCCCCAGGGCACAGATGTGAACCTGATGATTATTTTATTGTAGGTCATTCCATGAACATCGAGATCCTGGGTGAGAGTCAGATCAGCGAAGCAGGAAGAGCTTGGGTTAAAATAACTAAACCCTGTCAAGTTCTTAGGAAATGCTGCTGCATTTCTCCTACAGCACTAAGGACACTGTGCAGTCGTGGGATTTCAGGTGACTTGGAAGTGGTTTTCCTCCCAAACCACTTGAGATCATAAACCCCCCACCCTGGCAAAGCATCATGGGAAGCAGCAGCTGCTGCCACTGCAAGCATTGGTGATGCTCCAAACCTCTTGGATAAGTTACAATGCAATAGTTACACCAGGGAGCCCTTCCCCCTGCGCTGGACAACACGGATGGGACATTAAAGGACACTACTGCAAAGCTTCACTTCCATTCAGACACGCGGAAAATCCGGCACTATGAAGAGACCAACCGTAAGAGACAAAACGGTGTCCGATACAGCCTGAACAAAGCCGGATCTCCAGTACCGTAAACTGTACAAAAATGATAGAAAAGAATATGCACTGTTATTAATACAGTGCTCATTTTAATATAAAATAAACAGCTTACATTTCCACTGTAAATATAGGCTATATACAGAATTATGTATAGATATAGCTACATGTATAAAGCTTCATTATAGGCCTCTGATACATTTATAACTATGGCTCCCTGAGCCATTTGTAGAGTGCATTTAATAACAAAAACTTTAGTGTTATGAAGATGGAATAAATACAGTAATAAAATCATGAAGAAGTCTTCTTCTCACAGGGATTTAAAAACTCTCCAGCTTGACACATTGTACTAAAAACTAAAAAGATGAAAAGGCAATAATCTGCTTTGAGAATGAGGAGGAAGAGGAGCAGACCTGCCACAGGCAGGGAGTGGAGCCCCAAATTAAAGTGTCTTTGTCCTGAATATTAGCCCTTGACAGCAACCTTGTTCTCTGCAGCAGCAAACATGGCGGAGAAGCGCGAGTTCTCGTTGGCCAGGAGGGCAGACGGCGTGTCGAATTCCACTACCTAAAACCACAAGGTGAAAGCGCATGAGTGAAATCCAGCAGAAAACAGGTCTGCGCGCCTGACGCAGCAGTCACAGCAATGAATCCAGGCGCTCCAGCAATGCCAGTGGAATCCTACCCACGGCAACGTGGCCTACCCCCGTAGTGGCAGGCGCGAGGCACCCTCGATTTGCTTAGAGCTTTGTTGCTAATTGGGCCAGAGACGCTATTCTGTGGGCTGAAGCTTGCAGCAGGAGAACCCCTGGGGTTCATGCCCACCCCTCTTTCTAGGTCCTGCTTTCAGTCTACAAATGGCATCTGCGTTTGGAAATTACAGTTTCTTTATTGGGAGATGACAAGCCCTTTGCAATCCCTTTCTTTTTCCTTTTCCTTTTCCACTTCATAAAACTGGTCCCATTTTTTCTTCCTTTGTACACAGGCCTGGAGACAGAAATGCAGAGTCCCTGTCCCTTTCCACTTCATAAAACTGGTCCCGTTTTTTCTTCCTTTGTATACAGGCCTGGAGACAGAAATGCAGAGTCCCTGGCCAAAGGGCACCGCGTGACAACACAAACAGATAAGGGGACACAGTGGCAGAACTGTTAAACCCTCTTGCTATGGCTCCAGAGGTAGAGTTTGAGGCCTGTAACAGACTCATGCCCAAGGCCACCCCAGTCAACCCAGCTGCATGCCCAAGGCCACCCGGTCATTCAGGCTGGAGAGTCAAAAGTAGCTAGACGTGATACCAGCCCTATTATTCCTTTGTGCACCTTCTCCATGCTACCTCAAAGGGCTGCTAGGCCTTGTGTTACATCTGCCAAGAAAAGCCAACCTAAAGGGGACCAGGTTGGCCTTTAGGTCGGCTTTTCTTGATCTTTCCAACAGGCAGACAAAGAGGAAGGAATGAGCAAACTGCCTCTCAGCACTTCAAGTAACTGTTCCTCTAGTCTCAGTGGCCTGGGGATGCTCCCTCCAAAGCCAGGCAGCTCTCCATGAGCCAGCTAGGAGTGTTAATGGGAGTGCTCCCAGCTCCCTCGCAGCCCAGGATGCAAGCGCAAACCCTGACCCTTCCATTAGGGACACAGACTGGCTGGCAGAGGCTTGCAGCAGCCTGCACCAACCAGGCTGTAGGGGTCTGCAGGTTGGCAGGGACTACAACCCAGCCACGGGCAGCGAGACTTGATTACAGGTCTGCCTGGAGGACCGGGCCAGCTGATACAGGTAACTGGCTGCCCACCAGAAGCTAAAAGCCTCCCAGGGAAAAGAGCCAAATGGGATTCCAGAGTGTGGAGCAGAGGAAACAGGAAAGCAGTTGGGCTGGAGTCAAGCCTGAGCTGGGCCGTCCTCCCTGCCTCCAAGAGAACGCGTGGGAGAACTAAGCAGAGTGACTGCATGTTGACAAAGACAGTGCTGGAGTGAAACCAAGAGGGACAGAGCAAGTGAGTGGTGGCACAACCCGGCCTGAAGACTCTCGTGGGTCTGGCAAAAGACCCCTGTGAATTGTGTGCGTGTTTTCCAATTATTTGTGTGTGTTGATTCCTACCAGGGGGGTTTGCTCCGGGGGAAGTGCTAATAAACAGGGCTGTAAACAAGCACCAAAGACTGTTCTGAGCTGAGTGAGCGATTCCCCAACCCACGACATGCAGCAGCCTCTATGCATCAGTGGTTGTGTATGTCAAGGCAGGAAAGGAATGGCTTAGGGGGACACGCACACAAAACTAGCAGGCATAGGGGACATTAAGAAAAAAAAAACACAACCCCCCAAAAAAACCAAACCACATGTTGGAGAAGAGACTAATCCACAGGTAGCAAACTCTCGGTGGGGGTGGGAGCCACTTGGGATGTTCCAAACAAGACTGGACAAGACACTGGGAGTAGCCAGTAGATAACAAACCTACACTGAATCTTGCAGCGGGACCAAGGTAGAATCCAATGGGTTTTCCCCTTCCAGTTTCTAGGACCTGGCAATGTTTCCCTGGGTTTGAGTTTACCATTTACAGTTCCCCTATGTGGAAACTTGAAAGGGTCTCTCTCGGGCTCTGTCCATCATTACAGGATTGCACAAAGGAAGGAAGCCTTGAACCCTAACAAGGAGGCAGGCATTTCTTCCCCCCTGTTGCAATTAACCCTCCAGTGAAGCTGTCTAAGTAATGAGCTAGCTCCTACAACCCTGTTTCTGAGGGGTACCTCTCTGGAGGGTGAAGAGGTTCACTCCCTTCGAACTTGTCCTGGTAATAAGGGCTTTTAAAATCAGGGAGGTGAAAAAATACACAGCCAAAAGCATGGCAGCTCGGCTACACAATCAGCACCAGCAAATGGGTTGCATCAAGGATTGTGGCCACAAAGGCAAAGCCCTGCCACTTGCCTGTCCTTGTGTTAGCACCATGATCCGATCAGAGCCCAGTACAGTATGCAGGCGGTGAGCAATTGTCAGCATAGTGCAGTCTGCAAATGCCTCCCGGATAGTCTCCTGAATCAGCAAGTCAGTCTCCGTGTCCATAGCAGCTGTCGCTTCATCCAGTATCAGCACCTGAAAGGGCAAATAAAGGAGGCTGTTTATGTCCCGGATAACTTGCTTCATTCCAGCCCACAAGCACACTCAGCGGGCTGGAGATACAGGGATGCCTCCCTTCCTAACTCCTATGATGACCAGGATGACTAACAACCCTGACAAAGCGACTAACAACCCTGACAAAGCCCCTTGTACCTGAGAAGGACCCATTATTCAACTCTCCTTTCCACACTTCTTATGCAACCGCTTTGGAAACATCTGCTCCCTGGGCCTTGCTTGCAGGGAGCATTTTATGGTCACATGCATGTCCCCAAGTCCTGACACAGAAGGAGCTGTGCCAGACCTCAACCCCGGTCGCATTTAGTTCTGCCTTCTCAGAGACATGAACATTTCCATTGATCTGTTCCTGATGGAACAAAGCATCCAGCGCTGAGTACAGCAGCTCAAATGCTTTGGAGAGATGACAGCACGATAGAACGAGAGGAGACAAGGAAGTCACTCTGGGGCTGTGGAACTGTTCACTCCTCCAAGGACATTAATGCTGGTGCCTGCCTAGTCGCACCTCTCCCTGGCTTATTTCATACGTATAGCCTGAGAAAGGAACAGATTCTTTAGCTTCTCCCTTTGCCCAGCTTTACTTAGCCCAAGCCCATCCCCTTGTGACCGGAGAGAGGTGACAGCACCTCAACTGTTTTTGTGCAACCTGGTCCCCTTAGTCTGTGCTTCCTGTGTCCACAGGGAAGCCTGCCACTTGGAAACACTCTTCTCTTCCCGCAGAGCTCTGAGGAGCCCACCACACTCCCCTCCAAGGCTCTGCATTACCACCTTTCTGGAGTCAGCCAATATTGCTCCTTAACAGACAGCAAGGGAATCGCAGTTAAAGCCCAGGCATCCTCTTTTTCTCCTCACATGCAGACACGAGTCTTTAATGGCATCTCACTAGCCAGGCTAGGCAGGGTATGCATAAGAAAACCCAGAATGCAGCAGAGAGAAGCGGTGATCTTAGGTGCCTTCCTAGCCTGCAATAAATCTGATGCTTCTGAATGGGGCAGAGATTCACCGGGCTGATGGAAGTGCCCTTCCTCAGAGATGCAGACAGGAAGGCCTCAAGGCTCGTTTAGTACAAGGCCCTTTTCAAGGAGCAGGGTCCTCGTCAAACTCCACTTGGGCTGGGCTGATTGGAGCTCTCTCAAGGTTTTGCTACACTGATAATACTGAGCTTCTCCAATAGGAGCAAAAGCCTTGATACTTTGCAGCACAGAATGGTTCCACCTTCCATTTCTGAACTTGTATTTCAGGGTACAGTGAAACAAAAGTCAACCAGCCAGGCGTCCCAGGATGCAGTTACCACCCTCTTCCCAGAGCTTCCCCCTCATTCGTACACTCACCTTACAGCGACGGAGCAAGGCTCGGGCTATGCACAGTAACTGTCTCTCTCCCACAGAGAAGTTCTCTCCATTTTCAATCACTTCACATTCCAGTTTCATGGGCAGCTGCGCAATCTGGAAGGCAGAAAGGCAAAGAGCTTTAGGCCACTGTGCTGATTTGCTGCATCACCACCGCATGGAGATGGGGCCTTGCTGATCCTATGGACATTCAGTCTCAGCCAAGGGAGGGCAAGTGCTCCATTCATCACCTCCCTCTTGCTGTGGTGTCCGGATGCTGCCCTCTCCATCCTCAGGAGAAGTGGAGCGCACAAGGCTAGAACCCATCTAGACAGAGCTACCAGACCTGCTCACATAGCAGACAGCCTGGCTGAAATAGCTCTGGCGCTTGATAAAGGCTACAGTGCACTGGCACTGGACTCCTGGACCAGAAGGGCTACACTAGCGCAACTACATTACTTGGGGAGAGGACTATGGAGCGAGGTAAGCTTAAAATAAGGCAACACGCCTCATTTTAAAACTTACAGTAGTTTCAAAAGTTACAGCAGTCTGAACAGGCTGATGCCAGGAAGCCGGCCCCTCATGCGCACACAATCCCATTGCTGGAAGAACAGTTACTCCTACGACTTGTAGCCTGATGCCAGGAAGCAGGCCCCTCATGTGCACACAATCCCATCGCTGGAAGAACAGTTACTCCTACGACTTGTAGTTTTGAGGGTGGTTAAACACTGGAATGTGTCATCAAAAGAGGCTGTGGAATTTCCATCATGGGAAGTGGCCTAACTTGGAGTGGTTTAGACAGGACTGATCCTGCCTTGAGCCAGAGGATGGTCTAGATTATCTCCCGAGGGCCCCTCCAGCCTTTTTTTCCTATGACTTGTACGTCATCCTAGCTCCTGGGAACCTAGTCATGGACCAGAACCCTAGTGTGCCAGGCGCTACAGTAAGAAAGACGGTAGCTTCTCCAAAGAGTTTACAGTATAAAGCATAAGAAACGAGGCATGCTCTCCAAAAAACAGCCAGGAAGAGAAAGAGTTCACGCTTCCCCTTCGAAGACTTCCAGGTGAAGTGGCTAGTAGTGAAACATCCATCATTTTCTCCCCTCCTTGGTTTGGCTTCTGCCCCTTCCTAGCATGCATCATACTTACACATTCTTTCATGTGAGTCCTTTCCAAAGCATCCCAGATTTGCTCCTCACTGTACTGGTTGAAAGGGTCCAAGTTTGATCTATGGGAGAAAACATTACAGGAATCATTCACCAATTCAACACTGAAGGGCAATACTGCAGTGACAATCACAGTGGCCCCCTGCAATTCATACCATGAAAACCCGTCCTTCCCGGCATACCAGGGTTCAAATGGCCAAGAAAAGGGAAAAGCCCAAAGATACAGAAGTACAATGAAGATGTAAAGAGCGGAGGCCACATGTAAAATGACCTAAGCCAAATGACCATTCCCAACTCTGAAGGTCTCTCCCCAAGTTCAGATTTCATGTGCTTTTGGCAGCATGTGTTGTGTCACTGTTCTTGTGTTAACAGCAGGTTGAATGGTTGTGCTAACAGATAAGAAAAGTCTTAAGAACAGCACCTGGCACCCAGCTCTCTGCAGGTTTGGCTAGTGCTTCACAGATCAGGTGTTTTCACCTTATCGTTACCCCCACAAGGTCAGAAACAGACTTAAAGCATGAATACAACAGGATGGAGGCAGGAAGTCACGAAAGGATCAGCCGAGATGACCAGCTGAATGTTACAAAGTTAAGTCCTCTGCAGAGGAAGGAAGCCTAACTGCCTGAGGCATTTAAATATTGGACAAGCCAACAAGTCCCTTCAATCCAATTGCCCTTACCCAGCTCTACTGCTAATGGCCCTACTAACCTCACAGTGCCACTGAACAACACGGGCTCCTGGGGGATTATTGAGAGTTTGCTGCGGAGATCCGCTAAACCGATGTCATTGATTTTCACCCCATCAATTTTTATGCAGCCTCCAGACAGTTCAACCAGAA
>NW_005841874.1:475629-478564 GCF_000455745.1 Alligator sinensis
TTCCGAGAGAGGACTTCCCTGGATGGTGGGAGAGCAAAAAAAAAATATCAGCTGGAGTTTGTGGACCAGTGAGCATTTTAAAAAACACAGTAACAATTTGTTTAAAGGAACCAGAATATATCAGCTGGAGTTTCTGTGGACCAGTGAGCATTTTAAAAAACCACAGTAACAATTTGTTTAAAGGAACCAGAATATTTTAAAATGTCAACCCTGTGTTTACTCCAAACAGCGCTGGGAGATCCAAATCCGGGCGGGGGTGGGATTTGTCTCTAAACCAGGGACGAGCAATTATTTTGGGCAGAGGGCCACTTACTGAGTTTCAGCAAGCCATCAAGGGCCACATGACAGGCAGCTCAGGGCAGATAATATTGATTTTCTAAATTTTTTTAGGGGCCCCACGGGCCAGATAAAATGGCCTGGCGGGCCACATCCAGCCCCCGGGCCACGTTTTGCCCACCCCTGCTCTAAACTAAGTGCCACCAATTGCTCATTTGGAAATGGGAATTCTTAAACCTCGCTTTTCATCTGCTGTCAGTCTACTCTAGCATGGGTCTAGATGAACACCTTACATATTACAGTGCTCCTGAGATGATTCAAGCTAAATTTGGCCCGCACGTTGGTACTAGCAACTGCCATTAAGTCAATGAAACTGGAATGAGGGTATTTAAGGCAGTATTCTGTGCTGTGCAACTGCTTTGAATGCTAGAGGAGGTGATAAAAGTATGTTAGCTAAGGAGTAGCACGATTCCCTCCCTCTTTTCAAGCAGCAAAATCCTTTCCCTGTCTTTCTGTGGATCCCACTCACACACGTGAGCACCCTGAATGAATCCATATTTGGAAGAACCACAGCTGCAGCAAGGTGAGTAATGGTTCCTATGCACCTCCCGGCTTGTCCAGAGACCTTGGAAATGCAGGGAAGCTTTTTCACAGTGATGCACAGGGTTTCACACCAAAGAACTGCTCTGTTACATCCCCGAGTCTCCAACCTCTGACCTGACTGGACACAGCGTCTCCTCACCTGACCCCGTCCGCCCAACGATACCAATCTTCTCCTTGGGTTTGATGGTAAAGGACACTTTCTTGAGCACCAGAGGGAGGTTCTCCCGGTAACGCATCTCTGCATTTTCAAAGGCAACTTCCCCCTCCTGTGGCCAGTCCAGAGGGGGAGCTTTATTCTTAATTCGAGCTGGAGCTTCCAGAGAAAGCGTCTGCAGAACAAGAGAAAATAACATCTCGTTTCCAGTAAGGTGAACGTGGGCCAACTCTTCAATGCCATTTTCAGCAAGGGCTGGTTCCCTCACGGTGAAGACTTTCACAATTCTTTTTCCCTTGCCAAGTTCGGATACTGGGCTGAGCCCCAGTAAGCAACTCCGAGTGGTACTCTGCACTTTGCACTATAGGCAGCCCCATATGCTGCTCCAAATCACACCTCCATGAGCTGTGAATAGAGGCAGTGCAACTGAGTGGATAAAAAAGGGCCTTGGATGGGGACTCAGCAGACCCGTGTTTAAGTCCAACTCAATTACTGGTTTACTGCATAGGCCTGGTCAAGTGAATTCCCCCATCTGCAGTAAAACAGGGTAATGATAATGACCTCCTTGGTGAAGCACTTTGAGACCCAGGGATATAGCGTGCTATGTAAGAGCCAAGGAGCATCACTATTAACAAGCAAAACTGGTCAAGTTCTTGGGAGCTAGAGGGGAGATTGCAGAGCCGCTAAACACAGCAACTGCCTTAAAAAAAAAAAAAAATATCACTGTTCTCCTGCAGTGCTACCAAGTTCCATAAAGCTTCTGCCTTCCCTATGTTTACTGTGGCAGGGCCATGCGTTTGCTCTGAATATAAGCCAAGTAGGATCTGTGCACGTGAAATGCGTACAAAGGGGATAAAATACAAAAGCCTGGAAGGTTTGGCCCCAGGCCCTGCCCACCTACACAGCTCTCCAGCTCTGCTCTTCACTGCTGCACTCCAAGGAGCTCACGTGAGAACCTTGGCTACGGAACTGGTAGTATCACATTAAACAAAAATCTGAAAAACAGACGCAATCCTGGAGAGACCCTTTCATCTGCCGCAAGTTTAAAATGTGGCAAGTTGCCACTTCCCACAGCTCTGCCCCTTACTGGAAAGCAGAGATGTAGCTTTCAAAAATGCCAGCTTCATAATGTTCGGAGGGGGGGAACTGCCCTAACACAACAGCACCACATTTATTTGAGCCTGGTGCCTCCAGTGAAAGAAGTCAAACCCTGGACTTCCTAGGAACAGGAACCGTTGGCAGCACAGAGCATCTCCTAGCCTGCAGGTGCACACACACACACACACACACACGTCCAGCCTCCCCAACAATCAGAACTGCTATGACAAAAGATGCAGAATGCCAATTATGTGGCAGCAAGAATGTAATGGTAGGAAAAGTCGAATATTCTTTTATTATAGAACAAAAAAAATACAGTTCATAGAATGCCTTCCAGAGCCAAGCATGGAAGAAGTCCCAGAGAAGCTTTGTTCAGAGCTGAGCCAGGCGGGACAATACATACCACATCTACAAGAAACACCCTTAACAAGCAGGGTTTTGTCACTGAAGATCTGGCTGTGATATACACTCCCCAACCCTCCCTGCCCACTTAGATCCTCCGCAGGACATCCCAGGAATGGCTTGGGTGGTCACCCACCATATGAAAAAAGCTTCCTCCCAATGACTGCAGGAGTTCAGGTTTCTTTGTGTATCTTCACAAATCAGCGTTTTCTTCCCTGCTCCATGCACAGTGCAGGACAGCAGATAAGCTTCCCCAAACAGATAAACTTTGGAGCCTGAAGCTGCCAAAATGACGCATCTCTATGAAAGCAGTTTGCTGAACTACTCAGGGTCAAGTGCTCTCTACTACTCCTTAAAAGGCCCAAAAGGGGAGGCAAGATCTGAGTCTCCTGGTGGAAAGAG
>NW_005841874.1:478591-480420 GCF_000455745.1 Alligator sinensis
CCCCACAATTCAGATGCTTCTCTTGGCTCACTCCTCACTGACAGCCACTCACAAGCCACACTGCAGCACAGACAAAGCTGTGGAACAGGAGTTACTGCTGGCGAGGGCAGCAGCAACTTGCTATACATTCAGCAATACAAGTTCCTCATGCTTGCAAGGAGAACACATCAGCTGTCCCACCTCCTTCTTCCTTTCAGCTGTCAAAGTTCTCAGCTAAGAAGAATTCCTCATTTTTCAGAGCGCGTGTTTACAGCAGATGGCTGCTGCTTGGAAAGCAAGACACTTAATGGGAGACAGCAGCACTGTGCACAGGGTGAGCAGCACAAGCAAGTGGGCTAAATTCTATGGGTAAAAAAAAAAAACAATCATTCCAGTTGGTCTCGGAAAGAGCACCACACAGACGGGACACTGCCCTAAAATACTGCCATGGATTCCCATAGTGCCCCTTCACCCCGTCACACACACACACAGGCCTGTTTCATTCCTTTCTACTGCAAACCCTTGCAACTTTTGAATATCTTATTAGGGTTCAGTCCTGCCAGACACTAAGTTTCGTTACCAAGCAAACAGATCTGGGGGCACCAATTCTGTGAATTTAAGCACATGCTCAGTGTAAAGAAATCATTATTAAGAATATGCACCAGTATTTGCAATTTCAGGATCTTATTTTCTGTTCTAAAACAAGGGTCAATGGAGACAGGCCAGCTCCCCTGTCACCCTGAGAACAGGACCAGCAGTGAAGAAATGCAGAAGAAACAGTGAGATGCATCAATGCCTTACCTTGATGTAATGATCGATCCTCTCCACCGAGGTGAAGCGAGCCTCTGTTTCTGAAGCCAGTCTGACTGTAAACTGAAATAACCCTGTCAACTGCAAAGATAGAAGAGAGGTTTTGAATCATTCATTTCACAGAGTTTTACTGGATTCATGTATTGTTAGCAGATATAAGAGTGTCAACATGCCACATTAACTTTGATGTCTTGATGTAAAGTGACCCTGTCTGTGACAGTTTAATACTTGAAAATAACCTTGTTGTCTGTGGATCACCTGAAAAGTCAGCAGGACAAATTAAGTACCCAAGTAGGTGTCTGATAGGTAGACGTTTAACGTGTCAGTAACGAGCTTTTCAGCTGGTGCCATCTCACCACAAGGGGGCAGAAAACCCCCGACAATGGAACAATGTTCCAAGCTCTACAGGTATAAACTGTCAGGCCGGAAAACACCGACACACTGATTTGGTTAGTAAGCTGTGTTACTGCTCTACAAAATATGCTGGAAAATAAAATGTGCCATGTGACAAAGGTCCAAACACCTTCTACTGTATCCTTTAATTTCTAATAACCAACCCCCGGCACACGATTCCTCCCAACCCGTTACTTAGGGTGCCTATAGACGTGCTCGTTCGTGTTCGAATTACAGTACGTCACAGCAGACTCAATTAAATCGAGGCTGCCCCACAGTCTAATTGGAACACTCCAGCATCGCCTCACCATCAGGTACATTAAGCCCCCATGTTTCAAAATGGTCGTGGAGGCACTTTATCTAAACCTTGCTGAATGTTTTAGGTAAAACATCCTGCAACCATTCTGAAACGTACAGGGGCTTAATCCATGCAAGGGTGAGCTGTTTTAATTAGAGCGACTGTCCGGGAACCGCTCCAATTAAAACCCTGATCCCTAAGCACCTGCATAGCAGCCTTAATTCCCAGAAATGGCCAGACCCAGGGTTACTGGTTCTTCATTAGGACTAGATTAATCAATCTATCTTTCTCCCCTCTCCCACAATGCTGCATTAAGGAAGCTCTTTACTGGGATAGTATTATTCCTGCT
>NW_005841874.1:480451-512968 GCF_000455745.1 Alligator sinensis
GCAATCGAGTTAGAGATTCAGGAAGAGAGACGAGGAGAAGACCTCACCTGGACAGCGTAAGAGATGGCAAGCCCAGCATAGGCAGGAGGAATCTGCCCATGCATCAAGACAATCATCAGGCCAGTGGTTGTGATGAGAGCAATGCTGATAATATCCAGTCGGATGGCCAGCCAGCGCATGGCGCAGCTAAACAAGTAAAATGGTGCTTGATTGTCATCCAGCAGTTCTTGGTACCTGGAAGCAGATAAGAGAGTGATTTACAAAGGGGCAGTGGTATCTCCCTTGAAGCTTTGAGACCGGTACTTGGGAATCTACATATCTGGATGGACTAGCCTTGATTCTTGCCTACCACGCAGAACAATCACAAGGAAGGGGATTCACAGATTTTATCCTGTGACTCATGAATAATGTGGGAAAGCCACTGACCTTTGTGGATCTCCTCAACCAAAAACAAACCTACGAGATAAGGTCAGCACTCAAAGAATACTCAACAATGGCCTCTCACAGGGTAGTATTCTGGCACGCACACTTTGTAACATCTGCATAAGTGATATGTCCTACACATAATTGCAGAAATGTATCTATGCCGATGATATTGCTTTGACCACACAAGCAAAATTTTTTCAGGATACTGAATGCTGAACTCTGATTTATCAGTAATGGAAGTATTCAGCCATAAGCGGAGACTACGGCCAAATCCAACCGAGTCCATCATCTCTGCATTCCACCTTGACAAACTGCAAGGCACGTAACACCCTCAACATCACCTTTTGTGGAGAAAAAAAATGCATCACGACCCGACTCCTACCTACCTTGGGGTGACCTTTGACCGCTCCCTAACCTACCACCACAAGCTCTGAAAGACTGCCATGAGCGAACATCATCCAAAAGCTCACCAGCACAAGCTGGGGTGCAAAAACTGCCGCCCTCCAAACTTATGCCATAGCCCTGATCTTCTCAACAGCCGAGCACTGTGCACCCGGCTGGGCCTCAAGTTGACACACCAAACTCATCAACACACAACTGTACTCAGTAACGAGGACTCTCTCTGGAACTCCAACATCAACTCCAGTGCAGTGGCTACCAGCACTTCCAAACATTACTCCTTCCTCTATTCGACAGGATACAGCAACATACAGAGAAATAGTGCGCATCAACAATAATCCAGACCTTTCCATCCACAGAGACCTTCAAGATCTCCCAACTCATCGCATGATTTCACAAAAACCTTTCTGAACGCGTACCGAGCACCTCCTATACCACAATGCTGAAAAATCTTGGAGGAAAGCTTTGGCAGAAAACATTTTCCCAAATAAACACCTTGTCTCCAATCCAACAATGCAACAACTGGGCATCAACCGTCCATGGAGCACGTGGACAACCCTTAATAGGATATGCACTGGACGTGGCCGGTGTGGCCACCTGCTGTACAAGTGGCACCTAAAAACCCGCACCTGGCTGCAACTGTGGAAACCCTGACCAAGCCGTAGAGCACATAACATCCTGCTCCACATACAAGTTTGAGGGTGACATCCTGGAGTTACACTCGCTTTCCAGCAGGGCACTGGCCTGGTTGGAAATTTTGTAATTACAACTGCGACGATAGCTCTTGCTCCTAAAAACATATGAAAGGAAGACCAAGAACAAAGCTTACATACGCAACAAAAAAAGCCACAGGGGCCAGATTCAAATCCACAAAACAGCAACTTGTTTTGTGAACCCAGCATTCATTCCTGCCTGTGGCAGGGGGTCAGGCTAGATAATCTGTTCAGGTTCCTCCTGACCCTAGCTACTATGAAACTTTTTGCTACACTAACTGGGCAGCATTTTCCAGGAGAAACCCAACAGTTTCAAATTGTTTCTTATAAAAACTACAGCATTTCACAACTAAGAGAGTAGACATATTAATTTTAAAAGAGATATTTCCTAGGGTTTGGGGTACTGATTAAGTCTCTGATCTATCACGGGAAGGAAATTAATTTTAACAGAAGGTGGTGGTGAAGAGGTCACAAAGCCAGCTGTCTCAGATCCCGAGACACTGATTCAGGCCAACCCTGTCTCTTGATAAAGAACTCATAGCTGAACAACGGTGCTGACCTGTGCAGGAATTCCTGTCCTTTGTTGTAGGCATGGATTGTGGAGAGACCCTGTATGCTAGATGTAATGTGAGATAGGAACGGAGACTGTGTGATGTTGTCCAGGCGCTTCAGCTCACGAATAAAGACTCTAGAAGAGAAAGGGCAGTTTTAAAATGATTCTCAACCATCCCTATTGCAATATACCAACATGAAGCACACAGTGTCCTTATTAGCAAGCACTGTTGCATTTACCTAGACACAACGTGCAGGATTGTGAAGAGGACAATGAGGGGCCCAACTGCCATCAGGAACCATGGGAAGACCCCAGAGATCACCCCCACGCAGAAGAACACCAGGATGACATTCTGGATGAACATTTCAGCTTGAAATGGCAAACGGACATCGACTGGAGGAGAGGGAGAGAGAAAGATTTGTGGAACGTGAAATGAAACAATCTGAATAAAGCAGGTTCCAAACGCCATACAATCTGCAGGGATACTGCTTTCCATCATTTTTTAATAAGGTGTAAAATCTTACACTTTTAGGAGTGTTTTTGTCTTCTAGAACACTGACAATCTTCCAATACTCCTACCTACCAGGGAGGCCTCTGCTGTAACAATGGCCATCAAAGTCTTTCCTTGTCACCTGCCATAAAAACTAACATGCAGTTTTGAGTGGGAACGATGTGGCAGGTCTTAACCAGCAGCATCAGGACTTAAAATGGAGCTCCTCCAGCACAAGCCATGCTGAGCTCTCAAGCCCCACCAGCCTTCTGCCCAAGCAGTTAAAAAGCTCCTACTGCACCAAAAACTCAATACTGGTTTTGCTTTTGAAAGAGCAAATGCCAAAAAAGGCAATGAGCTCAATCCCACCCTGCAAAAAACCAGGGCACTCCCAGTGCTAGCTGCTGCCAGCCCAAATGCATCGTGTTAACCTAAGAAAGCGGCTTGCTGTATTTTAGTTTGATCCAAATAGTCAGAGTTGGGGGGTTTCCACTCTCAGAAGGCAGCCTGTTGCCCAACCCTGCATTACTTAGCCACTGACTTGCACTTCTCAAATATGCCCCCTGCACTAGAGGCACGTGCACAGCCTGCATAGAAAACTTGTGGGGTGTCCTCCTCTCTGCAGCCGGTAAGGCAAAAGCAGGTTACCGGAGAGCTGGGAAGGAGAACTCTGCCCTACCATGGCAGACAGAGGGCCATACCTTCATCCATATCTTTGGAGAACCGATTGAGAATCCGCCCAGTGGGCGTGGTGTCAAAGAACTTCATGGGACTACGCAGAATCCTTCGGAAGAGTTCGTCATGGAGCCTGGAGGAAGCTCTGAGTGTTCCCTGGTAACACAGCACAGCGGGTTACTGTGTTTAACACCACAATGGTCATTTGGTTCTCTACGTCTAAAAGTAGCAGCCACTGGGTTTATGCTGCCACACAGTGGCAGAAAGCCAGCGACTCGAGGGAGGTTAGCAATGAACAAGGAGGTAAGCCCAGGTGATGGGTTAATGGAAGCCTTGAAGCTTGTGCTTGAGCTGTCTCTAAGCCAAGAAGTCTTTCTTGAAAGATGAACACAGCCCCTTGCATATTAAAACCAAAACGTGGAATCTGGGACCCCAGCAAATGGGAAGGAGGGGGAAAGGGGCCTTGGCACCTACCTTGACAAAGACAACCCCACGAACAGCTTTCAGAATCAGCATGACTCCCATGGACAGCGCGTAGATGCCAGCGTAGTAGGACATGTGAGGATTATCTTTCATGCTGCTGCTCACAACTGTCTCGTTGCCCAACATCACAGTGGTGTTCTGGGTAAAATCCAAGGGGTCACTTACACAGTTGTTCAAAACAGAAGCAGGCCCGAAGGCTTAACACACCCAAGGAATTCTTAAGGATAGCTTCATTACGTTCATTTTAAATTTTGTTTTAAAGCCCCCATGGCCAATTTGGAACGGCAAACAGAAACATGATCCAAAGCAGAAATCTTCTCAACGCCTCCCAAAAAAGGTGATTTGCAACTCTCAAAGACAAAGCCCTTTGACTTTGGGCTGTTTTGCATACATTCATTAATGCTGCCTGACTTCACCTCAGCTGAAACGGGTCTCGCCGTACCCCTCAGCCAGGTTTCGTGCCCATTATATGAGGCACTGCGCAAACACATGCGAGGATGCCCTCCCTCTTGAAAGCAAGGCTGGCTGAAGCCATCTTTCCTGCAGCTGCATGCCGAACTGAGTATTTAGCTTATAAATAGGATCCGTCAATACACCCAGATCCTTTTTTCTCCACCCTTTAGTAATTCAATGCCATTTAGGCTATAGATAGTTCAAGTGTTATTTCTACCATAGTGCACTGCTACATGCCTAGGCACATGACACTTCGTTTTCCAGTGCTAACCCTCCAAGTATCAAATATTCTCTCTACTTTATCATCTTGAGTTAAAACTACGACACAAAAGTCTCAATCAATGCAATGCTTGCACCAAGCGACTGTAGAACAGCGCTCCGGCAGGTCCCAAGCTCCAGACTGAGGCGCACACTCATTCCTAATGCTGTTCTGAACTAGTCCTTTGGCCATTTCAACATATCCCTCTAACTATATCAGGGGTGTTTATGCAGCACAACCGCAAGTTAAATTTTGTCCAAGGGGTTTCGAAAAAATCCAGAGATGTAATAATAAATCTACTTTCCCCGTTTTATACGGGAACTACCAGAATGGCTGGATCCAGGGGCCCAATAGTCTAGTCCTGCATCTTTGACAGGGCCAGACAACAGAGACTTCAACAGAAAGTACAACCCCCCCTGCCGCAGCAAATATGAATGTATGTGGTTACCAGCTGCCTCCTTCAAGGTCTGATCCATAACCATGATAAAATTAAAGACAAGGTTGAACCCAAAAGTATGAAGTTTTCACTTCTTCCAGTATTAATGGTTATACCTATGGACGTTCTTGATACCCGTGTTCAACACCCAGGCATTCTCTGAAATCTTATTTTAAACAACATTTAACAAACAAAATCACATAATCACAAATCTACCTAAGTAAACTGAGTTTTTTCTAACTTATCCTTCAGCAAACATGAATATCTCAAAAAGCTTTTCCTAGCACAGATGTTAGACTTACAGGTCAGTAATGTCCAGCCTTTTTTCTTGGAATCTCTTTAAATACTGGTAAAAGCCACTGTTTTCCAGCCTCCCAAATACTTGTGTGGTTAAAAAAAAAAAAAAAAAAAAACCTCTAGGTCTTCTGTCCTACACGTTACTCTTCAGCGTTTACTACACCTTTACTCGGGACTTGCTCACCACTGTTTTAGTCATTTCAAATATCCCATTTTTTCTCATAATTACACAAACATACCTATGGTGGCTGAGCTAATAACACTCCTTATTTATTAAATATAGGGGTTTCCCCCCCCGCAGTAACCAGTAATTTTTATCTGTCATTCTATTACACTGCTCCTCTTATCTTTCTGTCTTCCAACATATCTAAGCACCTCCTAGTGTAGCAGTCTTTGCTAGCCTTATCCCTTGTGCAAATACTTGCTTTCTCCCTCCTTCAGCTTTTTTTAAAAAGAGAACAAGGCTCCAGGGTTGTGCTCCCCGTAATTTTTCTGACCAAGGTCCTTGCAGTTCGTTCAGCACGTGTTGCAACACCTCTGACCAGAGGCGACCCCGAGAGATCTCCACTGAAGCTGAGAGAAGACTCCTACGTGATAGGATGCACCAAAGTCCTTACCAGCAGAATGCCAAGTGCCAGCTGGGTTTCATCGACAGCTCTTGCCCTCATGCACTGCCCAAGCTATTTCATATACTCAAGTGAAAATTTTCAACTCAAACATGGCTTTGGCTTCCAAGTACACTCATAATCTAAACACCTCAGTGAAAAACATTTGGAGCTATCCTAGGTCATCGCCCCTCTCCCAAATTAAAGAAGAGCTTCTCTTTCAGATCATCACCTGGGGAACCCATACAAGCAGACTCCTTGATGAAGTGCTGTTAGTCTTACATTCATCCCAAACAATCCCAAGGAGGTGATCCTCTCCCTGCCCCATTAGAGGCTTAGAAGATCATAGTCCTCTTACTCCACTGCCTTGCTTGATCCAGTAGCTCAGCCACCAGTTGCTGAATGCTGTGCTTCCCACATTCAGCACGAATAATGCCATGATGATCAGAAATGCAAAGGGGCCTCCAGCTGCCTGGATATAGATGCCATAAACAGACCAGGGGACAGAGCCTTTGCCCTTCTCTTCCAACTGCACCAGTTGACCTATAAAAGACAAAGAGGGGGAGAACAGAAAGAGTGAGGGAAAAGTTGCTCCATAAAAACTTGGCACCGGGGGCTTATGTCAAATGCATTTTTCCTGTGCTAGTGCGGAAAGCAGTGGACTGTCCTGTATTCGATGGACAAAATCCTAGAAAAACCACGGCTGGGAGGGACCTGAAGAGGCCAGTTTAGGAGGCTCAAGGCAGGACCGTGCCTGTCTAAACCGTCCCAGACAAATGTATGTCAGCCCTAATGTTACGTGGTCCCAGTGACGGAGATTCCACCATCTCTGTAGCTAATCTGCCCCAGTGCTTCACAACCTGCTCTGTTAGAAAGTTCTGCTGAATATCTAACCCAAATCTCCTTTGTTTCAATCTAAGCCCATTCCTTCTGGTCCTGCCCCTCATACATGCAGAGAAAAATTGACTGCTACTCTCTTTAAGAGACATTTTCTGTATCTGGAGACTTAACAAGTTTGCCCCTCACTCCCCTCCTCTTTGGGCTAAGTGGTACTAGTTCTTCCAGCTTGTCTTCAGAACTGGCCACTGCACCTAAACTGGTGTGCTAGTGACAAGCTGAGCGACCAGGACCTGGGGCAGCTTTTGGAACCAGCAAGATGTGAACACTTCATAGTCCCCAGCGCATCCAACAATTAGAGCCAGAGACCTGATTCCATAGTTACCTTCTTCCTTCTTCACCACTTTCTCCTTCTTCACAGATCCAGCTTTGGTGCCCTTTTCCTGGGGTCTTTTTAATGAACTGCTGCTGTTCTTCTTTGCATTATTAATCTGCAGAGAATAAACCACACTGAAACATACTGGACTCATGTCTCTTCTTACCTGGATATTCACACCTGAAGCCTAAATACTCATAATAATATATTTTCATCAACTGCATGCGAAGGAGAACAAAAGCTTCCAACAGGCAGGATACTCCTCATCACCTCTGGATGTGTAGTCACTAGGAATATTTGCCAACCACAAGCAGATGAGTTTCCCTCCTCTACCATTCTGCGCTGTTATCCATTTGTACTGTGGTAATAACCAAAGATCCTAGTCAGGATTAGGGTCTGATGGTGCTCGAAGCTGTATGCTATTCACCTGCACAGAAGGATGTGTTCCCCATCAAAAGGTGTCAACAGTCTCATTAATATATCTTTGTCCGCCATCTACCTGACAGCCCCGTCAGTAGTACTCATTCATTGCTCTTTTCTAGAAACAGTCAATGCTGCTTCCAAGACTGCTCTGTAGTGCTTAGATGGGCTACGTAGAACTTATGCCCCAGAAAGCTGAATGCACAGCTCCTGAAGTGCACCCAGTCACTCTACTGCACTCAGTTCACTTCCCCAGATAAGGAAGTTACATTTTGTTCCAAGACGAATCATTCTGGGTTTCAATTGACCCAACTGAGGACCTTAATGCATCATCTTCAGGGCCATTTTCCCATCCTTCAAACCAAGAGAGACATCCCGCATATGGCAAACCACAGGGAACATGTAGCCCAAGTAGCCTCCTCTTGCAGCACCACGTGGTCTGCAAATACACTGCTCATTCCACGCACTAGCACTTATGGGCAGGAAGCGGAGGCCAGCCAAGCGTGCAGCTTGGAGAACCTCACACTGGCTGTCACTGATTTAATTTGGAAGTGACGGGTCCACAGTTTTCACAGCACCAAGAGAGGACATGCAGGGTGACTGATTACATTCCTCCACTTCTTCCACTGGCCAAGCACAAAATCCAATCAAACACCTCCTATCATTAGGCTCATCTCCATCCACAAAGCAGCATTATCTCAGTGGAATCTCTCTTTTTTGATGCCTACAGAAGGCAGATGTCAAATCAACGCAACAGTCAGTCTCTTATCTCTTAAAAATTATTTAATGCCATACTTTTTAATAGATTTAAGATAATGGGCACTGCGTGTTAAGAGAAATCAAAACTAAACACTTTCAAATAAAAACTAGGAACAGTGCTAACTCCCAAGAAGGGCTGGAGCAAGCATGACAAAGTTCTGTAGGTGGAAAAAAAAAAAAATAGTGTAGACACAAGCTCCATCTCCTATTGAGTGGTTCCTTTTATATTATGCCGATTTATGCCTTTTTCTGTAACTGCCAGATGACATGACCACCTGCTGACTGTACTACCATACAAACTGCAGTCCATATTTATGGCAAGTTCTCCATAGCTGTCCCAAGAACAAGGGATATTTAGAGTCAAATTCTCAACCCTCTGCTGTGTATAACTTTTGGGCAAGTCGTGTTACTTTTGCTGTACCTCAGTCATCCAAGCTGGAACCGTGGTAAGAACCTAACAAGAGGTCTATCAACCCAAAAGTTAGATTTGAGCTGTGCCAATCTGGGAGGACACATTATAGAAAGGAAGTGCAATGTTATAAGTGGGGGATGTGCCTTGTCTTCTGAGCACCACAATGAAAAGTCACACATTTTTTCCATGTTAAATAAATGAGTGGCAGGACCGTGTACCAGGAACTTCCACGCTGGGACAGGAACAGTGACACCACAGTGGGAGATGTCCTGCAGGATCTCTCTGAAGAGGCAAATCAATCTGCTAGCTCATTTTACAAATTTCTTCCGAGTGACTACATGGCTTCCTGTAACCGAAATCTAAGCACAGGGACTTAAGTCACAGTTTTCAAAAATGGAAAGTAAAGTACCTCAATGTGTGGCGTCTCTCCCAGCTGCAGGCTATTAAAAATGGTTGCATAGTCACCATTTAAATTCATCAGCTCCTCGTGGCTTCCTCTCTCAGTAATACAACCCTCTTTCATGAAGACCACTTCGTCACAGTCAACAAGGTACTGGAGACAATGGCAGCAAGAACACAGCCTTAATATCTCAGATAAAGGGCACACATGGGGCTTTAAAGTAGTTCACCAGCTTTCCGGGAATCAAAAGCAGCCAGCCTCCCCCAGCTCCTAAGTATCTGCCTACTTAGCTAAGGAGCCTGCACAGGCTGGAGGACTGTGATTACTCTTAATGGCCATACAGCACATACACAATTTAGCAGAGGACTTCTGCTGGGGGACTCTGAATCTTTAAATCTGATATTCTCTATACAGAAGAGGAGAAAAAAAATCTCAACTCTCAGATTTTTTTTTGGCAGTAACTGCTGGCATAATTAACTGGCATGGATTCCCAGGTACTCTGAAGTGACAAACAGGCTTTATGGCTTTGTAGCAGGAACATTTAACTCTGTTGCCTCTCTAGCCAAGCATTCCCAGCCCCCATCAGACACATATTAGGCTGCACAGGCATCACCTAGATACCTACAGCAATGCAAATGCCTTGCGTGTACAAACAACCAACCCCCGAAGGTGAGGGAAACAGTGTCATGCGATTACAGACCAAAGTATGGGCATGTAAAATGCACAAGAGAAAAAGGTGACTAACCTAAAAGCATCCTCTCCAGATAGCTATACAAGGTCCAAGAAAGGATGCATAAAGGATGCTGTACCTGGAGCTGATGGGTGACGAACAGGACAGTCTTTGACTTCAAATGCTTCCTTATTGCACTGTTAAAAATGTGGTTTCCTACATGAGCATCTAAGGCACTTAAAGGATCATCAAGGATGTAAATACTCCTGTCACTGTACAGGGCTCGGGCAAGGCTGATTCTCTGGCGCTGTCCTCCACTCAGATTAGCTCCTCGTTCACCAATCTGTGGTAGATATATACAGTCTTTGCAAGGCTGAACACAAGAAGTAGTGAGGCCACATTTATCCCAGGGATAATGCATCTACTACCATGAAGGACAAAACTGAAAATGGGTCGTATTAAAATTTAGGAGATGTTTACTGTAAAAGGCGGAAAGCAGGGCAAGGTGGCACCTTAGAGACTAACTGATTTGGAAATGCACCAGCTTTATTTTAGTAGGCAACAACCTACTTCAGCAGCACTACCCGTCTAAACCTTAGTCTATGAAGTGCTACCTTCTGCCCTGCCTTCTGCCCGATTTCTGACCAACATGGATAACCACCTTTCTCCTCTTCAGAAAAGGAATCATACAATGAACACACAGAACAGTAGCGTGCTTGAACTTTAGTCACAGCCATATTTCTTGATCAACTAACTATGCTTAGGTTACACTAAAATTGTCCTGCTGAGGAAACGAGTTACCAGTGCAACAAAAAGCTAACACGCTGTCAGTATTTCACAATTAAAACTCCCGGTGTTATTAGTCTCAACAGTCCAGGATTGAGAGGTCCCTGTTTGACAGGAGTGCAAAACCAGAACGGCCCATCAGTTTATCAAGCACACCAGACTGATGCCCTTCCCACCCTCACCACAGGAGAACAGCCGTCTGCTATTACCACAAGTAGGATTTTTACCTCTGTCAGGTCCCCATTAGGCAGGATGGCTAGGTCAGGTCTCAGACAGCAGCCATTCAGCACAATATTGTATCTAAAGAATATGAATCAGATAAGCAGTGAACATTTGGTCTTCTTGAGGACATTCTGCTCACACACTATTACGATTCCTAAGTGAACGTTAGAAACTCCTGTAGCCTGAAACAACCAATTTGCCCTGGGCTCCTCATCCATAAACTGGGCTTAGTAATATGTGGCCTACTTCCAAAGCACTGTGATAAACACTGGGAAGATAAAGAGGCTTTTCAGGGGCTGTGCAAGAAAACACTGATGACTGTCCCCACTGGACAAAAAGCTTGCATACAGGGAGGGTTCATGTAAGCATGAACAGCAGCTGCCCCTTCTGGAAGAGGGCAGTGCCAAGGCAGCAAGACAGTGCCAATGAAGTGTCTGCCACCAGGCCAAGACAACTTCCCCTCTGGTGCAGATGACCTTGGCTGATGCTGAAAGAAACATTTTATTGTGCACCAACTTTTCAGATGTTGGCTCAACCATCACCACAAAGTACATATAAAAAACCAGCAAACCCATCAGCGTAACAAACCTTTCTTCATCGTATTCCTTCCCAAAAAGTATGTTGTCTCGAAGCGTCGCATTGAGAATCCAGGCCTGTTGGGCCACGTAAGCAAAGGTTCCACTTACTGCTATGCTACCCTCCAGGAGGGTCATCTAGAAGACAAACAGAAGGGCCTCAAATTCTACTGTTCCATCTTTAGATGGGAAAAATCTCGCACACGAAAAAGAAAAAAGGTACCAGTAGAAATCTCCCAGAAGCAAGACCATCACAGAATACAATGCCAATGAATATTTTAAGGTCTTATATATGAAGGGCTGTTATGAAGATTGGGCCCCGTGTCCAGAATACCATTTATGGTTCTAGCAACCTAAAGAGTCTGTAACCCAAATGTGATCCACCTGATCACAGCAGGCAATATGAATGCAAGGTCAGAAGCACAGAATGAGACCACACTAAGCCAACAGAGCAGCTGGCAGGGAAGGGGGCAATGTTAATGTTGCTCTTTCATGACATTAGGAGGCAAAAGAATCAATTTTCATGAAACACAAGAAACCGAAGTGGAAAAATGGGAGAAAGGGAGAGAACCCATCACACATTCTTACCTGCCCTAAAATGGCTGAAATAAGCGAGGTCTTTCCACTCCCCACGCTGCCGCAAATCCCAACTAGTTTGCCCTGGACAGAAAAGAATGCGAGTTATGGCATGTATTAAGCAATTCTGTTTCGTTCTTATTTTGGGCTCCCTGCAGCATCTCAAACAGAGAAAGGAGATTTAACAGAAATGAGGCATATCAAATGGGCAAAGAGCTAGATTGGGTCAACCCATCATTCTAGAAAAGTAGGTGGTGAAAACTGTTCCTCGCCGACCCAAACTGCAAAAATACCAGCAGTGAAAGGAAAATGTATCCATCTGCAGAGCTGTCAACTAGGGGTGTGCGAAACAGGCCATATTCGATTCGGATTCAACCCAAATCGGAGACAGATTCAATTCAGACAAATCCGAACTTGAAAATTTGATGCCGATTCAGAGAATCAGTGATTCCGACAGACACAGCTTTAAATATTTTTCTGCATACCTTGAGGTACCAGACGCGGCTTGTGAACGCTGCAATGCTGGGGCGCATGGAGCACCCCACAGGAGTGCGGAGAGGCCCCAGCGTGCTCGGTGGTGAACCTGGAAGTGGACCAGAAGGACTTCCAGGTCTGCTGCTGAGTGCGCAAAGGACCCCCACCCTGCAGGCCCCTCCAGCTCAGTGATCAGCTGCGAGGGGACCCTGGGTGTCCCCCCAGACCCAGGAGGCACCGGCTGCCAAGCTGGGTGGCAAGGAGGGGTCCCCCACGCTCTCCGCAGCAGACCCAGAAGTGGACTGGAAGTGCTTCTGGTCCTCCGGGTCTGCCATCGAGCATGCTGGGGACCCCTCCCCCCCGTGGGACACCCCATCTGCCCTTCAGTGTTCACGAGCCACCTGGTACCTTGAGGTACGTAGAAAAAACATTTAAAAGTTGTGTCAAAGTCCGAATAGCCAAAACTTTCCGAATCTCTCCAAATAGATTTGGAGGGTTCCAATTCGGGGAGAGTAAAGGGTCTCCCGATTTGAGTCAGAGGCCAAAAATCAGGCTGAATCTGAATCGAATCAGCAACCAAAGCTTCATACAGCCCTACTGTCAACTCTTCCCTGCATACAGAAAGGGGACAGAGTCTGCTCTCCCTGGCTCCGATGCCACCAACACTAGACTGCTTTATTTAGTTGTGCCACACTACACTGCTAGAAAGCAACTCCCTGGCTGAACAGAGTGCACTGAAGCTTCTTTAAGACCCTTTTCCAAAGGGAACTCTTCCTTTGACTTCATGCCCTTGCATACGGTCCAAAACAACCTGCACCAAATATGAGGACCAAAACAGTTCAGGCAGCGGAGGGATCAACTAAAAAGAAAGATTTGCTTCACAGAACTTGGGACAGTTAAGGGAAAGGGAAGCCAAATTGCAGGATTTTAGACTTGAGAACATGACCAGGGGGGTTCAGGGTGATATGCAAGGGTATAAACAAAGAATGAGAGGAGGAAGGGGGAAGTCTGAGGTGTGCATCAGGTTAAAGTTTTCAAAAGAACTCAGCTCCCATTTATGTATCTAAATGATGCAGCCCTATTTTCAAAAGTGCACTGGGTCAAATGGCTCCCACTCAGAACAGTGGAAGCTGCGCTACTTCTCCTCCTCGTCTGATGGCATAAGATCTGCTGAGCATATCCATCAGTACTCTGGTAGCTGGATGGACCCCTCTGCTACAGTGTTCAAGCACCAGACAGTGCTCTATCTAACGCACTAATGTGTCACTCTTCATCACACATTTACCCATATTGGACAGCAATGGTCACTACTCTAGAAACAGCCAAAAGAATCGAGGACACCTTGAAAGCCAGTCTGAAGAAATACAATATTAACATCCATATGTAGGAGACTGAAGTACTGAATCGCCCCCAATGGCACTATAATATACAAGGCATCTATCATTTCAGACTAACTCGTCTCGCTACGGAGGTGCCGAGATGAGAAAGACAAAAGCTTTTGACCCAACACCAGGATCTACTCCTTCCTCCCAGAACTATTTGCCATGTCTGCAATCGAAATACAAATCTCAGACTGGCCTCCTCAGTGTGAAGGGCCTGTCTCCGAGAGGGGGAAGGGAAGAGAAGGGAAACAAGTCATCTACAGACTTATCAATGACTTCCCTTTTCACCCAAAGACTGTCATCCTCATATCGAGAACCTGCTGACAACGAGCCAACTTGGAAAGGAAATGCCAGGCACTATAGCCTGGGAGTCCCTCTGTACTATTTGCAGTGTACTAGGGGACTGTTCATTCTTCAGCGACCCCTCTGCCACGCTAAATCAAAATACCGGATCAGTGAGAGCGTGCTGCACAAGTCTCTCAGCACGAGAGAACTCCTGCAAAGCTATTAACTGCTTTGGAAATAAGCCCCATGCTCAAGGTCTAGTAGTTCTCTGCATACTTAATAACTTATTCAAGACAACTCCAAAGCCTTCATCTGAATACATGGTAGGGGTGACACCTTAAGAGTCCTATGGTGCTGCCTTGGGTAACTTACTGTCCCAGGCTGCAATAACCCAGGGTGATACAAACAGTATACCCGCTTGGAACGTTACATACCTGCGTCCACCACCCTCACGGGCTCCACATCCATCTCAGAGGTTAGACAAGAGCAATATGCTCCACAGCATGCAAAGCAAGCACTGCCCTCTTCCAGGGGACAGCCAAGCAAGGTGGGAACTTGGGGAGACACTATTCAATGTTGCCCCCTCACCTTTTCTATCTCCAGGTCAATGTTATAGAGAGTCTGAAGCCGAAGATTAACCAGGTTGATTATTTTGTTCTCCTCCTCGGGGCTAGGATGATCATCACTGTCCACTAGAAGATGGCCCTTCTGCTCAGCCAGCACAGCTTGCTGTCCCTCATTCTGCAGCTTCATTTTCTCTTTCTTGCCCTTGGTGCCTTTCTTGTCTTTTTTCATTTTGGGGGTCAACTTTGGTGAGCTCTGGACGCTGGCGTGGGAGAAGTCCCAAGCCAAGGTAGCATTTTTCACCTCTATCGCGGTGTGAGGACTGGCTGGTTTTTTCTTTATCATATGAACCTCTTCCATTAGAAACAAACTCTGATAGGAGTTGTGAGAGAGGTGTAAAGATGAGACACCTGGTCAAGACTGGAACACAAGCCTATGGCACACTCACGCAGCAAAACACATCAGGCTATACAGTGGGAGGAAGCTGAAGAGCAAAAGGTAGCTCATTAGTGTAAACTAACTCCAGGCCAGCTAAGGGGCCTGAGTATTCCTGAGTGTGGTGGAAGCTCTTAGATACATTAAGACTTTGACAGAATTACAGTATTTGAGACATTATGCTGGAGGAGTTTAAATCTTTTAAATCTGGTTCAGTTACTGCCTTGTATCTCCAAATATAAAGGCATAACAGCTGGAGAGTCATGCGAAGGAAAGATAACTCTCATCGCTTGAATGCCAACTAACAAGAGTTGGGACAGCCCGTTTCACCCACATGGAGGGGCGCACAGTGAGAAAAGCCACCTCTGAAAAAAATGCAGCCAATTTGTCGAGTCCTGAGAACAAGCAGCAGTGAAAATTAACCTAGCAAGTCCATTGTATCATGTTTTCCACCACATCCATTGCTAAGATCACCATTGAAGATTCTGAAGAGGCTTTCGCATGGTTTGGTTATAAGATGAATCACACTTCTAATTAAATAATTTGCACTTTGAATTGAAAAAGTATTTTTTTCCCCCAACTATAGCAATCTCGAATAAGAATCATGCTGGTATTCATGAGTTATCCTTATCTGAACTAAGCACTCATGAGAAAACCTCCAAAAATATTTAAAGAGCAAAGCAATCAAATATGTTTCTATTGCAATAGAACAAAACCCCATAACCCGCCCATTACACCCCCTGCACAAGCACAGGCAGCTTTAATAAAACTGAGCGATTCATAGATTGTAAGGCCAAAAGGGACCTTGGAAGATCATTGGATCCAGCCCCCTGCACCAAGCCGGATTTAGAAATCCTGATGTAGAAACCACCTCTCCCCTACCACCCCATAAAGCACTCCTTGCAGCATTTCTGAATAAGGAAGCCTGATTTTTCAGGTGACTCAAAATGAGGATCAAAAATAAAAAGTGCTTTCATAAGAACATGGGCATCTCAAGTGTTCCACTGAAGTCTGTACTGTCAGATGTACTTGGACTGGCATGAAAGACCATGTGCATGTTAATTGTCATTAACTTGCACACAAACTTTGGGAATTCAAGGTCTTGTCTGGAAATGATAGCAAGATGTTAAAAACTAGAAGCAATATAACTGTCTCCATGAGAGAGAAGACAGAACAGTGGTTTGCCGAAGAGTTTAAGAGGCAGAGCACACACATGTGCATCTGCTCCAAGGGACTGAGGGGGAAGAGTGAAGTGCTTCTGTGATCTGAACAGTATTTATTTTTTGCATTACAGCCAGTTTCACCAGGCTGCAGTGTTGCATTTCATTCTTGTAAGTCACTGCAATACATGAATAGTTACCTAATGATTTAAGCAATAACTTGTGGGTCAGGCAATTTCTGGTATCAGTGTTAAAGCAACAGTGGAAAGCCTGGGTCTCTATCATTAAAAAAAAAAAAACAACAAACAAAAAACTGGAAGTCACATGTTAGGAAAGACTAAGTCACTGCCCCCATCCTGTTCTTCTCTCACTTTTCCCTCACCCACAGTATTTCTCCTTTAAGCTTTATAGCTGCAGAACAGAAACTTTTGCTAGTAAGAACAGGCAGAACCACCACCTAAAGCAATCAGACATGGACTGGCAGTGCAGTATGGGTGGAAAAATTTGGGCTATATATCATAACATGGAACAGGAAGAGTGATCCAGCAACTGACAACAGCCAGCAGTTAGAATTAAACTTCCCCTCACTTGCCATTACAGGGTTTTTTGCATTTTCCTGCAAACCATTTGGAACTGGCCATTCCAGGTGATGGGGTACCTGATTAGACAGATCACTGATCTGAGCTGACCTGATTTCAGATATGGTCTGTTATGTGTGCAGATTATGAAGTCTCCCATTTCAATGCCGTCTAAAAATGAACTTCCCAGATAATTATAGTAAATGCAGAAATAGATTACAAAATCAAAAAAAAAAAAATAAGGCTGGAAAGGACTTTTAGGAGGTCACCTAGTCCAGGCCCCAGAAGATGCAACATCCTAGATCAGGATTCCTGAAACTCCAGACTTCCCAGTTGGGGACTCTCTCTGGTGCTCCAAGAGCAGAGAAAGTAATGAAAAAAAGGGCTTAAATCCATTAACAGCTGAGAGTAAATCAGTGGCACCAAGTAACTGAACATGCTCACAAGAGGACATGCACCTTCCTTGCTCCCTGGACACGGAAGTTACTTTCCACGTTTGCTAACGAAGTATAATTCCAATGACCCAATTCATTTTGGAATTTCAACGCCCTACCTTACGTTACAAAAGTTTCCTGGCTACTGGAAAGTCAGCCCATGATGCATCCGAAAAGCATTTCACCAAGGAAATATGTTATATCCCTATGCTTATGGGGCTGTTCTTAAAAGGGAACACAGGAACTGCCACACTAGGTCAGACCTGCGATTCATCTACTCCAGTATCCCGTTTCTAATCGTGGCCAGCACCAAAACATCACAGCCATCTGATCTAGAATAAACAGCTGCTCACAGAGGTCTTGCATCAACCCTCAATAGTTAATTACTGTTTTGTATCAGTGTGACGTTCCCTTTCTTCTGCGGAAAATAAGAACTACACATGCATGGAGACATCCCACTTTTAAAGATAAAGCTGTATGGCCAAAGGACCACTCACCTTAAATCTGTCAACAGAAACTGATGCTTCCGATAAAGACTTCACTGAGAAAGGCGTTACTTTTAGGGCAAAAGTCATGGAATTGAAGACTGTAACCACTGTGAAAGCCTATACGCAGGAGAAGAAAGAGAACCATGTTCGGTTGCAATACACACCAGCAATTCAAAGCCACTGAGGGCTAAGTTCTGTTGGCAGAAGCCATTCAAGACCCTTCCATTTGAAGGACAGGCCTGCCACTGAGGAACCATTCATATACTCAACAGCCTCTGACCCAACACAGAAAAGGGCAGGCTCCTTCCCACCCCAGTATTTTAGAAAGGACTGGAGAAAGATATATCCTAGACACCCACAGTTCCACTGCCAATGGCAAATCCAGCAAGTTATAGGATATTAGCCTGCCAATTCTCCAGACCTTGGTTCAAATCCTGCCTGAGAGATCACAAGAGAAGAAAAATCCTACTTGCAATTGCACAGTTAAGAGGAAAAAAAAACTGATGGCCAAGTCTTCCTTTTCCAGAATAATGTTTCCAAAAAAAAGACAGCACAGATACAATTCAGGACACAGAGAGAGACTGGATTAGTCACAATTTAAAATCTGGCCCTTAAACCCTGCTCCAGGAAGCCTGAAATACCAGTGAACAAGCCAGGTGTGGAAAGTTACACCACATCCGCCACTATCTTACACCACCCTATACTTACTAGGGTTGTGTGAAACAGGCCGTACTCGATTTGGATTCGGCCCAAATCAGGGACAGTGATTTGATTAGTTGATTTGGATCAATGTTCCCAATTCGATTTGGCCAAATCCAAGTTTTCAGATTCAATGCCAATTCAGAGCATCAGCAATTTGGCCATAGACACAGCTTTAAAAGTTTGTTCTACATACCTCGAGGTACCAGGCTTGGCTCATGAATGCTGAGATGGCGGGGAGGATGGAGTGTCCCACAGGAGCACAGGGGATGCCCCACGTGCTCAGTGGCGAACCTGGAAGTGGAACAGAAGTACTTCTAGTCTGCTTCCAGGTCTGCTGCCGAGCCTCCTGCACTCCTGTGGGACACTCCATCTGCCCCAGCATCACAGCATTCATGAGCTACCTGGTACCTAGAACAAAACATTTAAAGCTGTGTCTATGTCCGAATCATCAAATCTTTCCAAATCAGTTTGGATTTGGAAAGATTGAAGGGTCTCCTGATTTGGATTTGGAAATTCAGCCACCGAAGCAGGCTGAATCTCCGCCATAATGAATCAGGGACCGAAGCTTTGCACAGCCCTAATACTTACTTCTGTGAGCCAAGGCACAAAATAGAGATGACTTTCACAATCTGGATTATTTCTCTACAGTTTAACCAAGAAAGGCTACGACGATAAAGATATGATAAGTTAGCTCAGCGATGAACCACTCTGTTACCTGAGCTGCCGTGAGGTCGTAACCAAGAATCATGTGGACAGAGAATGTCACCACGCTGGCAATTACCACAACAATGGGAGCTACGCCCACCGTGATGCTCTGGAAATAGCCTGCACGTTCCAAGATCCTACGTTCCTCCTCTCGGATTTCTAGAAATACAAACAGCACAATCACCTTTGAGGTACAACTGGGACAGGCATAGTTGCAGCGTACGCAGCCAATGCTTTAGAAACATTTTGGGTAAAGCAGATGCAACCTCTTCTGCTGTAATACTTACAAGGTTACATGAGTTCTAGGAAGAGCTACACATTTACAGAGACAAACCGTAAGCAGATGCGTATTTCAATGACGACAGAGGTCCAATTATTCTTCTTATGTTTAAAAACTGGGCAATTTGTACAGTATTGGTCAAGATTAGTATTCAACCTTTATACCCAATATTTATGAAGGCCTTTATACCTAACCATCAAAGAAAGGCCACAAAGAGCATTCTGCTGATCAGTGGAACTTCAGAATAGAAACTGCTGCTCCAATCTGTCTACAACAGAAGAATGGATGCTCTAGCACGGCTTACGTGCAGTCATGTCTACTGACATGCGCTAAGAGAGGTCACAACAACAGGGCGTTTGCTAAAGGGAAACATTCATAGAGCATCTGCACTCACTTTGAACATTCTGAGAAAATGCTTTGACCCAGGCATACATTTTAATAAATTTAATGTAATTGAGAACTTCATTCATCTTTTGAACACGCTCATCCGTCGTTGCTACACATTTTCTTCTGAAGTAAGCTGTGAGCCGTGATACGAACATCTGAAACAGAAAGAAGCACCATGCAACATAGCAGCTCTGAAATGGCAAGCGTACCTGATTCCTATTAACTAGAGAAGAAAATCAGCAGGACCGATAACTGGGCAAGGAGGGAAGCGTTACCGAAGTTATGAGGTGCAAAAGTCCTTCAGACCTTCCCACTCCATTCTACGAGCCCATCAGTATGGAAACCTAAACGCACTATGGCATCAGCTTCACCGGGTTCATTTTTATTTAGACTTCCAAAGGGCTCAAAGTGCTTTAAGTTAATAGAAATAGATTTCTCTATCTTCAGCGTACAAAAGGCTGCAAAGTTAACCTGATCTAAAGCTAACCTTTATACTCAATGCATAAAGATAACACAATTCAGTCATACCCTGTGCTTCCATAAAGCCTTGCATGTGCTAGACCAAATTCTATTATACCCGATGTTATGGGGATGGTAAAAGAATATATATTTAACACCTTAACTGATTAGGTCAGATCTAAAGAAGAGAGGGTTATCCATGTCCTCCTTAGTATTTCCTCCTTTGACAGTGTTTACTAATGCCCCTTCTATTTCCACAAATCCAGAAGGAAACATCTCATTACATAGTTTTCAACTTTTTGCCTTATCTTACACATCCCTATTCCTCTCACCTACAGAAAAACAGCCTTTGCCTCCCTCTTAACCAAAGTAGTTTGCCAAGATTATCAAATTCCAACCCTTCTCCATCTCATTTTTATCTTACAGCAGTCATTGCTTTTACCTGTGCTGTTAAGTGGATCAAGTATGCCACAGTGGGCCACACCAGATTCTGCTCTTCCTAGCTTTTCTAAAAAAAATACACTTTAATGCAACAGCAAAACTTCAGCAAGGCCTGCTCTTATGGTCCATGCCATGAACAGTCCACTTGATCAAGAGCCCGTTTCCCAGCACTGGGCATTCTTCTGAATTTTATCAACTCTATTGTAACATGGGAATGGAGTGGTTCTGCTAATTCATGAATGGAGAGAGAGCAACTCCAACGCTGCCAGGTCTTAAACTGCTTGTGTATTTTAAAGATAAGAATAATTTAAAAATCAGGATGCCAATGGGGTATGGGGAGCACAGGAGTAGCATATTCTTGATGGCCTGTCACGATGGTGACATGGAAAACCATCCTCTATACAAGCTGGAACCTCTGTTTTTCTACGTCCAGTCCCAAGTCTAATGAATTAACATAACCCATACTGGGGGCAGACTGCTTCACAATTTAGTTGCCCGTTTTCCATCTCATCCTATTTAAATTCTAGTCTTTGCCAGTCTCTAAACTCTTACTTTGAAGAGTTTGAAAACATGAAGCACCATATAGGTAACCAATGTAGGAGCTCTCGACACTTTATTCAGTCACTGTATTCTTCTAATAGAAATGGGAGTCTTTGACGCATGGTTCAAGTCTAGTTCCAGCTTACTTTGTACCAGAGGTTTCCTGGCCACTTAACTCACCATTGCTGGGTAGAAAAGGATAAAGACGGCTGATCCCAAGAAGCCTGTTGGGCCCAGAATAATGACATTATAAACCATGCCCAGGATGGCAACAATGGGGCCCCCAGCCAGCAAACTGCCAACTGCAGCAGCCTCAAACATTCTCTGTCCATCATTCGAGCACATGTTTATGAGCTGAAAAACACAACACCGTATTGGTTATCTGAGGTGAAAAACCGTGCCTCATCCTCAGAAGAAAAATGTTAGCAAGTAAACTTCAACTTGGCAGTTTCCAATGAGGAACTGCAGCTTACCTCTCCTAAAGACTTCTCCTTGATGTTCTTCAGTTTGAGAATTTTCTTGAACGCCATAGTCAGGATAGCTCCCCGCAGTCTGACCCCCGTGCGGTAATTTAACGCCCAGGTTAGCGCCAGGGACCAGGAACGCACTATTTCCGTCATAAAGATGCCAAAAACTAACAACAGGCTGTACTGCAGGTTGGACTCATTTTGCTGTGTGTACTCCAACAGGTGTTTCACAACAAACGCCTACAGGAAGAAATGCAAGTGCGCGTGAACATCCTGACATACCCGAGGCACCATGCAACAACTTTATGTTAAGTTAGAAATAAGAGGGCTGCTTCATTTTTAGACAAGCAATTTGTTCTACAGGGCATCTTCTTTCTAGAAGTAAAAATCGTCAATTGACAGAGCACCGTTACGCAAAGCCCTGCTGAGGGCAAAAACCAGCAAGTTGAATTTAGCAAGAAGAGGGAGGTTTTTCTTTGGCATCGTGTTCTCTGCAGAAAGCTTCTAATCCTTCACATCTTCTAACTTAACATAAATCTGTCGGTCAGCTGAAAGTAATGCATTATTGTACAAGACAAAGTAAAAGTCTCTACTTATACATTTGAACACGTTAAAAGACATTCCTTTACATGACATTAAGACCTTTTCTTGGTTTGCTTCAAACGTGCTTATTTGATAAAAAGGAACAATGTACCTACAGTTGTACTGGGGAAGAGTGAGAAGGACATTTGCAAAACATTCCTGAAAATAAACATCAGCAGTTTAATAGTAAAGAACAGAACAAGCAGAAAAAAACCCCCAAAAAACCAGGTAAGCAATACCACACTTAAAAAAAAAAAACCCAAACAAAAAAATCATTCACCCCACCACCCCTTCCCTCCAAAAACGAGAGCACTTTACCTCCGGAATAACATTTCAAATATCACCTGCAGAAAGAGGAGGAAACCCAAAGAACCACTGACTCCCACCTCCAGCTCTGCGTGTGGTCCAGCGGCACAGTACGATATAAAACTCACAATCATCAGCAATATCAAGTACTATCAACTGAGGAACAACAGGCTTTTATTGAAAACAATAAAGTGCCATGTTAAAATGGGTAACATCTCACAAAACACTGTACAACAGGTAGCGCATTATATAAAAACATACAATCTGCACATACAAGAGAATTGTATAAAGTTAATATCTAACAGACAGTCTAGTCCCCGAGACAAAACTAGGTTGCAACTACGCACACAAAATTAAAGATACAAGAACAGAACCAATATACGTTCATGAAGTCCCGAGAGGCAGTGAAGGTTGCAGTGCAAGTCAGGCCGGAGGCTGCATGGATTCTGAAATCTGATTTAAAGGTACACTACAGTAAGGCTTCACAGCTAATGAACGGCGGTTTCATAAAAAGAGCCTTTCAACAGCGATGCTTAAAGATGTCTGTGCTTATCATTCTTTAATACAGAGCTGAGAATTACCTTTGCCCACAACGCAACAAAATGCAAAAGAAAAATCTGAGACCAAAGAAATGAAATGGGAAGCCTTTCATAGTCTGTTGAAGTCCTCTTGGCTGCATCGGGTGTTGCAAGTAAGAGTTCTGTATAGTGTGAGGAGGGAGGGGAAAAAAAAAAAAAAGTACCATTTCAGCAAAGGCAACATAGCTATACCCAGCACCGATCGACAGATAAAAACTGAAGACCAAATGCACTCTTCCTGAAGCAGCTAATTCTGCGTGGCAGAACCAAGGAAACATGCGTAAAGATTTTTGCTCATTCATTTTCCCCTAAGTGGGAATTAAAGCCAGGATGTCCATCAGGTTCTAGAATGGCCCATCGATAAAATTTACACACCAGTCCCTGAACAAATGTGAGGAGCTCACATTCACAAAGCTACTGTATTCCAGCCTCTCTCTTACTTGGATTGATCTTTACATCCACTGTTTTGACCATAACTGCATACAGTTGGTTTGCAGTTACTAATGAGAAGACTGACTTCTTTTCCAGTATTCAATCCAACATACGCAACTGAGTCACTGAGTAGTGGGGTCAAACGCCCCTTTTTTCCTCATGAGCTGTAACTCAGCACGATCGCAGCGCAGCAAGCATTTTCTCGCATACCGCAGCAGGGCTGAAAGTCTCCAAGAGAAGGTGTGTAAAGAGAGCAGATGTTTCCTGGGGTCTCTTTCCTCCCAAAACCTTTTAAGTGCATTTTTTCAGCACTGTTTTATAGAATCAGCATCTCCCGTGATGAGATAAAAGGTAAGGCTTACATTGTGTATCAGAAAAGAAAAAAAAAAAAAAGAAGAAGAAGAAAAAAAAAAAAGGTTTCCAAAGAAAGAGAGGAAAACAGATTAAAGAATTAAAAAAAAAAAAGGGGGGAGGGGGAAAAAAAGTCAAATATGTAACAGTCACATTTCAAGACATTTTGTTCATACTCAAGGAAGTTTAATGAAAAGTAAAAAAAAGAAATCCAACACAAAGTTCTTTTACAAAACGAGATACAGTCTATAAACGTAAATCTTAAACTAACGGGGAAAGGGACTCCTGCGGGCAGATATTACCGTAGTGGTTGGTATTAGTTGCTTGGCTGTCTTAAGCATTCCCATTGAATAAACATTACCTTACCTTTGCTCTTGGCGTTGGATTCTGCCCAGCGTGACTGTCTCATTCTGATCGCAGAATACAGCCATCCTGAAAATTCTAAAGAACAGCTTCTGTCACTGGTTCCACTACAGAGAAACGCTCCCCACCCAGTCCAGAGTGTGACAGCACAAAGCACGCTGCACCTGGAGCGGAACGGGACGAGTGGGACACTTACCTCGATGGCTCACCACTCCCCCCTGCCTAACGGACGGGCCCTCCGAGCTGTGCTCCGCTAAGATAGCAAGATCCCCCGCCCATCTCCCAAACAGAGAAACTAGTTCTGAGCTACTGCAAAACATCCGCATGTGTTCAGACCTGGAGCTAAACAGATTTTCTTTCCCTGCCCCAGCGTGAAAATGAAATGTTTGGCACCGGGTAAAATAGCAGCAGCTGTATCTGCTGGATTTAAGAGGTCTTTCACCTGCGCTAGCGCATTCTGATGGTTATTGCAAGACAGTTTGACACGGAGTTTCTCTGAACAGGTTTTGAGTTTGGAAATTGTGCCAGATGCAAAATGTGGGGGGGGGGAAAAAAAAGAAAAAATAAAGAAGTGGGCCTTGGGAGGGATCCAATACCAAAAATGCAACACCCCCCCTACCCCCCCCAGCTATAACCATCACAATGCTTGTTACTGAACCTGCCACTATGCCTAGCACTCCAAATTCAGGGAAACTCAGTTCACAATGTTCAAGTTTGGAAAATGTTTAACTCCATTTTGGTAGTTTTCACCAATGCATTCAGAAAAGCCGAGTGCTTTTCCAGATCTCCCTTTTCACCTCAATAAAACTGAAAGGCTACGTCAGTCCAAGAAAGCACTGATAATTCAGAGGAGACAGCCCAGGCACATCACAAATACATGCCACTTTAAAAAAAACAACAGGGGGGAGGGGTGGTAAAGACTCATCTTTCACGCCAAATGATGGAACCAAAAGAGGAGGTTCCTCATTCAGAGAACTGAACAAGGTTGACTAGAAATAGGCAAATCTTTGAGGGATCAAATTTTAGAGTATCCAAACTGAGTGAATTGCAACCTAAAAACCCAGCCTATTAAAGTGTCTCTCTGTTAAGCAGTTTGGCTTTGACAGAGCAGCACAATTATTCTAAAGAAATTAGGGACAACCCTGCTGCAAGTTCTCTGCTAAAGATAAGAGCAGCTACAAGGACCCTGTAGTGAAACAATGACAGAAGCTCTTCTTGGGGGAAGCTGGTTCTGTTAAAATCTTCATCAGTTTTGGCAATTAACAGTACAACCAACCATTTGTCCAAGTGTTTTATAATTACCACAAGCTATTATCATTAATTATGACACTGAAAACAATACCACAAAAACAGACATTGTATTGCCTATTAAGAGGGAACAAAGCAAGCATTTAAAAGATATGAAAAGCAGGAAAAACAAATTTTCAAAAAGACTTTTAACCTAAGAGCGCATCCCAGATGTACTTACCGACAAAATGAACCTCCATCTTAACAGCACACTGAAACATGTACTACAAGCAATAATACTGCTCCTACTCCTCAAGGGAAATTTGTAGAGAATAAATTTAGTCAAAATCTCAACTGTAAAATCTGCACAGCATGTGCAACAAACAGGTGACAAGAAAATGGTGCGAATGTCAAGTCTCATATGTTGTACCTTCAGTACTACCTACAGTAACAAGTCACAGCTCCTACCAGCAATGCCATAGTCTAACATTTCTCAGTGGAACCTGCTGGATCAATCTTTGTAGAATCAATAACTACAGCTGCAGATTTCTCCCGAGACCTGCTTCCTTCAATTTTTAAAGAATGATCTAATAATACCACTCCATTTCTTGCACTATTAAGGCCACTGATCTACAAAGTGATGTCTTTACCATTTGAATTTTAGTTCAAAAAATAAAAGTGTTACCTAAAAAAAAAAAGTAGCAAAAAGCAAGGAAACAAAAGCAAAACAAAAAAACTTTATACAAGTATTAATACACTAAATCCACACCAGTTAAGGAAGGGCGTTAAGCTATTCTCAAAACCAGAAAGAAAAGACAAATGTGTTTTTCCTTCAGGACATCTAAGCCCACCCACCATTTTCCAGAGACCTGGTCTCAAGTGTCAAGCAACTGATTCATCAGCTGCAGGAAAGCTCTCTTGAAAACATCCGTTTCTCTCAGCAAAAAGCAAGAACCCCATTTTCCAAACTAACTAGTCAAAACAATTAATGACCCTGCAATGAAACCTTAACATGTTAGAGCTGGCCATGGGATGGAGCCCTTTGGGGATATTAAAAAAAGGATGGATATTACTTACTGGTCCACTGAAACCCGCAAGTTGCGTGATCATCAGACACACTATGGAAATGATGAGCCTGGTGCGGCAGAAGACCCACACAACCCTCCGGAGAGAAGCATCGTCAGGCCCCATTTCCTTCAGCTCTTCCTGCCACAATCTCTCCAACCTGAGAAGTACAAATCCTGCTATTAGATGCCTCAAATCAGAACAGACACTTTCTTTCATAGACTAGTGCCCGAGAAGCTCTTGATCTGAGAAGGCTGTGAGAAAATAAGTCATCCAGGTCCAATACAAGTACACACAACACAGCATATTCTGTGCAGCCAAGAGAAATACTTCTATCCTGAATCGCTATGAAATCTTTACCCCAAATCTATAGGGAAAGGGCTTTTATGCTGCAGACAGCTAAGAAAATTAGAGCGCTTCTTATTTTGCTTAGAGACTCTCTGGGAACAAGAATCTGCTGACCCACAACTTCCTCTCCCCATCCGATTCATTGGTAGATGTTAGGGGCTGGAAGGAACCCTGCAGGAAGACAACTGGGGTTAGGTAACCCCAGCAAGGTAACCATCTACTCTCCTCTTGAAAACCTCCAGGGTAGGTGACTGCACCACCTCTGGAGGGAATTTATTCCACAGTCTGGACACCCCGACTGTGATGGAGTTTTTCCTGGTATTAAGCCTGAAGCGGCCTTCCAGGAGTTTGTACCCATTGGTCCTGGTCTTCTCCGGGGGTGCCCTATTGAACAGTTGCTCACCTAGCTCCTGATGCACTCCTCTGATGTAGTGGTAAGCTGCTATCAAGTCCCCTCTCAACCTTCTCTTCTTTAGGCTAAAGAGGCCCAGGTCCCTCAGCTTTTCCTCGCATGGCTTGCCTTGCAAGTCCCTGATCATATGGGTGGCTTTTCTCTGGACCCTCTCAAGTTTTTCCACATCCTTATTCAAGTACCGCGTCCAGTTCTAGGCACTGCACTCCAACTGCGGTCTCACCAGTGCTGAATACAGCAAGAGTATCACTTCCTTAGGATTTATACAAGATGCATCGGTTGAAGCATGTCAGCATGTTGTTTGTCCTGCTGACCACCGCCTCGTACTGACGGCTCATTCATTACCCCTAGGTCCCTTTCGGCCATGGTGCAAGTCAAACTGTCACCACCGAGACTGTATGTGTGTTGAGAGTTGTTTGCCCTCAGGTGCAGCACCTTACACTTGAAAGTGTTAAACTTCATCTGGTTCCAGTCTGCCCAACTCTTGAGCCTGTAACTATCTTCTGACGTGACCACACTGCCCCATAACTTGGTGTCATCCGCGAACTTGGTCAGTGAGCTTTTCACTCCCCCATCCAAACCATTGATAAAAGATGTTGAAAAGCACCGGTCCAAGCACGGACCCCTGAGGGACACCACTGGCCACTTCACACCAGGATGACACGGATCCATTCATACGAACTCTCTGGGTCCTACCCTGTAGCCAGTTTCCCACCCACTGAACTGTCGAGCAGCTGAGCCCACAATCTTCCAGCTTTCCCACAAGGATATCGTGGGATACTAGATCAAAAGCCTTTGGCATTTGATCTCGTAATCAAGTCCTGGGGCCAAATCCTACAGTTCTTGCCCCAACTAAAATTCCCGCTGCTGACAATAGTTCAGACTGATTGCAATTTTATTTTGCTATTAACTCAGCGTTATGTGCTTTCTGAAGATTCAGAATCTGGGCAGTGAGAGTGAGCTCCTGTTTGAAACACAAATGGTACTGATGTGCACTACTGCTCAGTTGATTCTACTAAAGTCAGGGAAAATTGCAGTGCCTCTTGTATCTCAAAAGGAACTGGCCTCAGGAGGGAGAATTAAGATTAAATTCCCTAATGGAAGATACTTTTGTGGCAAGTGCTGATTTTCAAAGGCTGTCAGGCATGCACCTATACAGGCTAACCTATAAACACCAGGGTACAGGGGAAAGGGTATACACTAGGACATCTCTACCTTCTACAGTTGACTTCTGAAGACTCATGCTTTGACAAAGGCCACACGTCATCCATAAATAACTCCCCTTTCTTGTGTGCTCTGCTGGCTAGAGGACTGAGCCATGAGAAGGTCATGCAGGAGAAAAGTCCTGCATTATCAACAGGGTGCTGGTGCCTGGAAGAGAAGGTAGAAAATGATAACACCATTAAAAAAAAAGTAACAGGACACCCTTAAAAAAAAAAAAAAAAAAAAAAAGAAAACAAAAACCAACCCACAACAACCACCCAAATATCTCCATTAAAAGTATTGCCTGCATGTGCTGAATGGTCTCCATAAAGGTTTCAACAGGTGACATTTTGGTATCTTTTGGTCAGCTTCAGAGCTGCAATCACACTTTAACTCCACGTTTTTAAGAAAGCTGCGACTGCAACCATATATGTTTTTCTGTAGCAAAAAGACTTACTTGGAAGTCGTCCGTATGGGTTTCAGCAAATTCAAGCCATGGTGGTATTTGCCCTTGTGACGCTCCTCATCCAACATTCTCAGCTGGGAGTGTATGGAGGTATCCAGAGGTAGGCCTTCTGCTCGAGCTGCTGCTTCCAAGGCATCTTGGCATTCCACCTGCTTTTACAAACGAGACAATGGAGCCTGAAATTCCAAAAACCCATCATTTCTATCTCCATCAACTCAACACCTGTAATTGCAGGGGATCTCTGTGATGGTGTATTGCAATTGCAAGGGATGGTCTAGCAATGGCAGAAACATGGAAGATGTATTCTAGATCTGCTTGAGGTCTCTGGATTTCTAGGATGCTGGAGCTCAGTGATGTAGTACCTAAGCATTTTGGGTGTCAAAGGATTAGGAATAATCTAAATCTGTATCTCGTTACTAAGCCAGTACCAAAAGCTTTAGGGCAGTGATTTTCAACCCGGGTGCCATGGGACTCTTTCATGGGTTCTGTGGGGTTCCACACAATGTGAGCACTGGTAGGTGCGCAAACATGATTCACAAAATAAACCCTGAGACTGCAACTAGGAATCCAGAGTGTTAGAAAGACCACAATAGATCAGAACGTTTGAGATCTTTGCAGCAGATGAATTCCTCTATTGATTTTTGAGTACAGAAAAAGTAAGTAAAAACTAAGAACTGACATTTACCAAAGGATGACTCGAGTCTAAAACCTACAGCTTTAGGGAAGGGTGTATAACTCCCATAATGGACAACTGTACAACACATGCAATGCGAGATGATCTCATAAATTCAGATAATTAAATTATTGGCTTACGATCTGAAGATTGAGGGTTTAGATACCTTACAAGCTTATATCCCACTTACCATGACTTAGGATATTTTTACCAACATAGAGAGCTAAGCATTTCCAGGAGAAAAGGGGACAGGGCCTTAACACACATCAGGTGCTCTGATGCAATTGCCTGTGTGCGCACTCTGACTGAGCAGCTGATAAAAGCAAACCCCTTGGACCTTAGTCGCCCTCTAAGACTGTGTGACAGTTCAGAGGTAAAACGTATTGAACGTAAAAGAAAATGGTGTTTTGTAAAGACAAGGCCAGGAGACATCCAACAAAAGTTAGTGCATCTTTTCATAGGGGCTTCCCAACGGCTGGGAATCCCTTTCGCAAAGTAGCACTGGCCCCTGTTTCAGTGGCAACTATACCACCCTTATCTTGGCCAAGAGACATTTCCACAGCCCTGTGGGAAGATGCAAGTTTCAGTTCATACAAGAGAAGGCTGCATCAGTACTCTGGAGGTCCAAAACAGCGGTGGGTCTTACAAAATCTTTTACTTGGAAAATCGGATACAGTAAGGGTGCCTGCCAACATACCAGTACTACGTACACCCACACAAGGCTCAATGAGGACACTTGCATCAAAACTGTCCCTGACCGCAAACAAAAACCCTTCCCCACTCTTCGTGCGCAAATACATATTAGTTTACCCCCATTAACTGCCTGATCAAGATTATTGTCCTTTTCTGAGAAACCGGCTCAGTCACCAAAGCTACAAACATTGGGCTATTACTGCCTACTAGTCTTCTGGAGCACAAGGCTCTGTGTTCAGTACCCAAAACTGGAGTTAGCATTTGATCCCTGTTCTCTTTAGTTGCATAACCTTGTTAGAAGTACAAAACCCTGTGGGAGATAAAGGTTTAATAGATATCATTGTCCAAGTGTTATGACATTATTAGGTCTCCATTTATTAGCCACACGTACAAAGGACACAGGGACAGAAGTCTCTCCCTGCTTGAATAGCACCCAAAGGGAGACTGCACTTACAGGAAAGGGGGATGCACTGGCCCTGCCTCAAAGCAGCAGAGAGAGCACAAGGGGAGGACAGGACGATATTACAGAAGCATGTGTGGCAGGTCCAACATACAACCTGAAGGCTGGGTTAAAAGGTTCTCTTTATGCAAACCAACTCCCTCTTTGTAGGCAATGCTCTCCTACTGAACCTGCCAAAAAAACCTCAAGTGACCAGGCACTCCTGGAAGTCTTAAAACCAATCAATGCCATCCTTAACAGCCAACACTGAAAAATTCAACCATCTGGATGAAAATGAGAAAGCTCTGTTTGGCAGAGAAAGCTTGGGCATGATGTTTGCCCAGTGTCCTGATAGAACACGCTTTTGAATATGAATGAGCACGTAACAACAAGATACATTTTAAATAGACCAAAGATTTCTCTCCCCAACACACACAGTAGTCAAACAATCTGGCTCACGAGAACTGCCACTCAACAGGATCTCTCCAGCCCACGTGGAAAAGACTGAATGGCAAATGAACAGGGAACTGCTCTTGGAAAAAAAAAAAAAAAATCTCTCCCCTCTTGACGCACAGAGGAGCACATGGATAAAACCCCTTAGGCAGCAAGAGGAGCCCATCACACAATGTTGGCAGAGTGAAGAGAAGTCTGCGGACAGGTTGTAAATACCATGTTTGTGAATTACCAGGAAGCAACGCACATGCTATTTTATAGCTATAGCACCACCTTGGAAAGGACCTTGAAGTTCCCTGTGCTGCATTAAAAATTGGGAACAGAGAACAGTTTCAGTGACAAGAAAGTAAGTCTCCAAGCGTACACAAGACCTTTACACTGCATGCATAGAAAGTAATAAATCGACAAAGAGCGGCAATGCCCCACTCCCATTGTTTAGTTGATAATATATCATGGTTGTTGGATGTTTTGGACTCGTTTAGCACTGAGGGTGCGTTGATCTCCCCCAGTTCACTTTATTTTACTTTCCAAATAAATGGCATATACTGACTACATGAGACGATGGACTTCAATCCCTTAGATCAGGGTGGGCAAAATGTGGCCCATGGGCCAGATGTGGCCCGCCAGGCCATTTTATCCAGACCGCGGGGCCCCTAAAAAATTTAGAAAAATAGTATTTACCTGCCCCTGGCTGCCTGTCACATGGCCCTCGATGACTTGCCAAAACTCAGTAAGCAGCACTCCGTCCAAAATAATTGCCTACCCCTGCCTTAGATCTACTGTAGTGGTTTTCAACCTTTTTCATTTGTGGACCCCTTTGGAAATTTTGAATGGAGGTACAGACCCCTTTGAATTGTACCTGTAGGTATTCATGTACTTTTGTTTGATCACAGCCATCTTTCACGGACCCCTAGGGGGTCCATGGACCACGGGTTGAAAACCACCGATTTACTGAAGAACGCGGCCCATAGGTCAAGGGCATACACGTGTAATTATTGGGGCAATATACACAGTGGGTGTTAAATGATGAACCAGAAAAAACTATAATTTGTTACTTATATATTACCTTTAAAGTGGCATTTTAAATGCAGCAGCCTGAATCTTCCCTCCTCCGGCCACTCCTTCCTGCCTCTGCCCAAGGGGCAAGACAATGCAAGGAGCAGTGTGGGGAGCTAAGGGCGAGCACAGGGCTACACACAGGGGACAGCACCTGTATGGTGAATTGGTGGGGGGCTGATGGCAAAGGCACACAATACGGGGGGGAAGGGGCATGGATTGTGCTTGCATGCCTGCATGTTGTAGCTGGGGACAGAGGTGAGGGGG
>NW_005841874.1:512978-514008 GCF_000455745.1 Alligator sinensis
TGGTGGATGGGGAGCGCCACATGGGCAGCCTGTGGTTTGACTGGTGAGGCCTGTGCAGCACAGTCCCCAGGGGCTTAGAAGTTGGCCAGACTTATTTGTGCTCTGACTTATTGTGCTTAAAATTAACATTTAATTGCACCTGTAAATGCAATTCCCTTGGATTTTAAAAGACAGGGGGAAAGCCAGAATAAAAGTTCAAAAAAATTCTACTGCATTCAATTGTAACAAGCCATCACCTTCTTCCTCTTGCCTGACCTCTTCCCTCACCCTGACAAAGCAACCCATTGCTATGGTTGCAGAAAGCCGTCTTCCCAGAAACGGATATAGGTCCTGGGCCCCATCTCCTATGCAGTCACCATGTGTTGGAAGGAAATGGGGCAGGCTAAGCTCTTCCCCACCGCTGCAGCTGAAGGGGCCCTTCTTCAAGTGCTACTCCAGGACATGCAGCTCAGCCCAGTTCCTTCATCTAGTCATACCCTCCCCCTTCCCAAACCTGTGGCAAAGATACAAGGCTGGCCTTTTTTTTTTTTTTTTTTTTTTTAAAAAAAAAAAAAAAAAAGCTCCAAGTCTCTCTCAACTGGGCAGCTGATCCAATAAAGGCAACACCCCCAGAAATCCTTGTCTCTTGGAATGGTCAGCAATGCTGAGAAGCACAAGTATGAGAAGAACCGCATTTTAACAGTGCGCATCTTAGCCAAGTATGACATTTCATGGAATGAAGAGGAGACATTTTTGTACTCCAAGGGTATTCTACCCCCTTAATAATTAAAGGCTTGGCACAAATAACAGAAGTGTGAGGGTTTTGTGAAGAAAAGTTCCCAAGACTATATTGTGATTGAAGGTGTTAAGCAACCTAAATATAGGTGTTACTACTAGCTTCTCCCCACTGGAGAGATAACGAACATGTAGTGGTTACCAAGGCTCCAGACTGCTGCACTAGAGTAGTGGTTCTCAACCTTTTTTTGTACCAGGACCCATTTGTAAGCATGGATGACCCCAACCCACTGCCCCCAGGCCCCAGCCTGCCAGT
>NW_005841874.1:514039-535378 GCF_000455745.1 Alligator sinensis
TGTAGGGAACAGGCAGGAGCCCAAACAGACCACAAGAGAAAAAGCCACAATTTCCAATGTTTTTCTTCTTTAAAAAGGAGAATCTGTTTTTTAAGAGTTTGTTGATCCATTTTTAAAATTTGTTCATGACCCTTTCATATATTCTTCGTGACCCACTTTTGGGTCACAACCTACGGGCTGAGAAATGCTCAACTAGAAAATGCAAGAGACTTTATTTGGAATTGAGATTAAAGCCCCTGGTCCATACCATGCCAAAGAGCTTAAGCACACCATTTTCCCCACTGTATCATCCTAGGCTAAATGAATATAGAACTTGCCCTTTAGCTTTTAAAATGCTGTGAAAATAAGCAATCAATTTACCCATGCCAAGAAATATTCTTGATAGTAGTGATGCTGTAGAGCACACTGCATAGTTACAGTAGTAAGTGCTTTATTAGCGATAGCCAGACAGATCCAGAACTAAAATCCTGACAGCTACAAGATCACAGCAGTACTGTGCCATAGCTATTACTAGATCATGGTAGTACCAGGCCACAGCTAGGAGGAGCAGGGTGGAATGGGTCCTCAGCCCTTGGTTTTAAGGCTATTAAAAGCCATCTGCATTCACCCAACTCAGGAGTAAACAGCACATCACACACATCATATTAGCAAATAGATGCCCATCACACCCTTCCTCATTACACTGGCATTTATCCAAAAAAATTGGCTCCTGTGCCCAGAAGGAAGGGAAGATGGGGAAAATCCTTCCTCCATCTTCTACATGCTGATTCATGCTGCTCCTTTCCCCAGCTGAGATGTGCTTCCTCATCCAGAGTTTATGGGAAGTTTTATCTGCACCTGCCCGGCAACACCATCCCTCCCATTCTCTTCCAAGGTCATGTCTGTGCTTGCAATTCAACGAGAGTGTTGTATACCCGCGTTAAAAGCTGTTGGCAGCAACTCCTATAATAGCACACAAACACTGAGTCCTGTTCTGCAATCAAGGCCCTTTTACATAATATTTTTGCAGCCAAAACAGCACCGTTGTGTTTGCCAAGAAGTGCTTGGCCTTCTGGCCATCCATCCCATGGAATATTTTGCATTCTGGAACCTTTCATGATCTATGAGAAAGGATGGGAATACAGGGTTTTGGGTCAAACAGAATAAGTCGCTTGCTTTCTTGATCATCCCATTAAACAGCAGTGTCAGGTCATGAGGAAGGACCAGTGATAGATGAGACTATCTTCACTGTAATAAACAGGCAGATGCTGAGAGACTGTGGAGAGTTGCTCAAGCTATAGAACAGGGGCACCTGGAAAGGCTGAAAACAGAGGCTCTTTGCAAGTTCTCCTGGGACAAATGCACTTGATGGAGAATTGCTCCGAGGTTTACTGGCTAGGGCCACTCAAAACAGGTTTCACCCCTGCCCTTCCCTCTTCACTGCCCAACAAGAACTGGATTGAGTCAACCAGAAACTGCTGTTTTAGGGAATCTTGAATCAAATTAAAGCACTAGATTCACAAATTGGTGGTCAAGCTGCTGCCCTTACACAAAGCAAGCTCAGTCATTAAGTAAAAAAAAAAAAAAAAAATTTAAGAGAAAGCTATTGGAGCAAAAACAAATCCCTTCAGTGCCTGAATACCCTATAAACAGGTAGAGTACTTTCCCCAACAGTGGAAGGCCACAGTTTGAACCCCTGCTCCAAAAAGGACAGAGGATTCCCACATCCATGTTGAGTCTCCAAATGGCTAGGGTATAAAGCATAATCATAAAAAACATAGAACATTAGGGTTGGAAGGGACTTCAAGAGGTTACATCTAGTCCAACCCCCTGCTCCAAGCAGGACCAACCCCAAATACATCGTCCCAGTCAAGGCTGTCTAGTCAAGCCTCCAAGGATGGAGATCCCATCACCTCTATGGGCAGCCTCTGCTGGACTCTCTCCAATTTGTCCATATCCTTCCTGCAGTCGGGGCCCCCCCAAAACTGGACACAGAACTCCAGCTGTAGTCTCACTAGTACCAGAGAAAGAGGAATAATCACTTACCTCATTCTGCTGGCAATGCTCCTACCAATGCAGCCCAGGATGCTGTTAGTCTTCTCTGCAAGAAGGGCACAGTTGGCTCATGTTCAGCTTCCTGTCCACCGTCACCCCCAGGTCCTTTTCTGCAGAGCTGCTGCCCAGGCAGTCAGCCCCAGCCTGCACTGGTGCAAGAGAACTGTTCCCTCTTCAGTGTAGGACTTTGCACTGGTCTTTATTGATCCTCATGAGATCTTTCTTTTTTCCTCCAGTTTGCTGAGGTCTCCCCAAATCCTAGCCCTATGCCGCCCCCCCGCAAGTGTATCAACTGCTCCCCCCCAGCTTGGCGCCATGGTAAAGACCTTTCTTCCCCACCCTGCAGCCTCTGGCAGGTTTGTTAAACATCCTGAAATTATCCAAATTTAGCCTTAAAATTTACAAGCAGTGTTTCAACTGACCAAAACTAAAGTTGGAGGTAAAAGGAGTGAGGGAAATTAAAACAAAAAGCCACCTCTTCACCAAAAAATTCTCCCAGCTCTACTATAGACATGCAGGGCAGGATAGTGCTGCAGACCTGGGATGATCAGCAGAAGTACTCGGGGATTTCAAGAGCCACTGCTGTACAACCTACAACTTCAGCAACGACCTACATCTATGTGCAAGACTTCTCCCTTAGTCCTGGGGTGTGGGAGAAAAATTGCCCCTGCAGTAGGAAACCTGTCTGGGCTGGAGGATTACACCCGCAAGGTGGGGGCAGGAGGAAGCCAAGATCCCCTTCCTTGAGGATGTGTGGGGCTGCCCCACAGCTAGGAAACCCTCAACTGAAGTGGGTGCCCCCCCCATCCCTCATGGGAACTTGTTTCTTGCCAGTGCAGGGGAGCCCAGGATCAGGTTCCCCCTGCACAGGATGCAACATGTGCCTCCTGCCATACCACAACTGCGTGAATCACGTATTACCCCATTGTGCTTTTACCTGCATGTGTGGAGGGCCAAGAAATGCTATAGCTCCATCTAACAATATCTGGCTTCTTTTGTTTTGTTTTCCCCTCTTGCAAGTGTGTTGTAGAGATTATACTCATTAGAACAGACCAGAGATAAGGGGTCCTCTCAGAAAGGGAGCCTGCAAGGTGCCCTCAAACTTTGAGCTGTGTACTTGGTGCAGTGCACCAAGCTCTTCAGAAAGCCTGGACAGCCTCCAGTGGAGCCTTAGCAGGCAGAGTCTATGCAAACGTCCCTCGTTTACAACCTACCTCACCATGCGTTTTAGCTGACACACGGACAGAGGAAATGAACTGTTTGACTGAAGCTAATTGCAATATGACACAGTGATGTTCACTTGAAAGGGAGCAGGAGAATCTACGTAAGGAACAGTGTCCTCTTTTGATGTTTTGCTTTTTCACAACACCTTTATGAGAACAGTGCGCAGAGCACCAACAAGCATCTTGCATGCAGGAAGCATTGTGCGGGGCAGAGCAAGATGCGTTCTATATTCATTCTCGCAGCCTACAAGCCAATGAGAACAGCATGTATTATGCAAGTCATTTGTTAAGGTTACTGCTCATTGCTGTGTGAGCACAGCACTGTCTCTCTACAATTATTCAGGTCACAGACTATTTTTCAAGCGTCTTTAAAAGGTAAATATGTGCAGTTCAATACAGGACTTGTCACAGTACTTCTGATGCCATTGCACCTGCATGGATCAGATTTTACAGTAAATTCATAAAAAGGTCCCACCACTCACAAGAAAACCAAGCTAGCTTAGCATTAGAAAGAGTCCACAAAATACAGGGTAGTACAGTCTTAAGTTGTACTAGTAATAGAAGACTTTTATTAAGCATAGGTACCATTGTGGAAAGCTAGAAACTGCTAAAGAGGGGGTGAGGCAAGTCCCCTCATGTCGCCTGCAATGTGTTGTGGTTCCTCCCCCCCCCGCTAAAAAACCAAATGAAGATAAGAAGGACACTGCAAAGTTGCACTGTATTTGTACACGGCTTGCCCCAGTATGCTCAAAAGCTACCAAGGAAAAACAAGCCTTGCTCAGCTCAACCCCACCAAGAAGGGAAATAGTTAAGCCAAGGAGGACCCACCCCATAGCTGTAAGATTTCCACCACCAGCATGCTGGAGCAGTAGCAAGCACAGCCCCAGAACTCCAGCTCTTCACCATTAGATTTGGCATTTGCAGAACAGGAGGGAGGACATTCTCCAGGAGCATGGCACAGACGCTTGGTGTTTACATATCCCTATGAAAAAGGGCAATCAGATATTACTAAGTGTTGGATGGTGTGTGAAACACAGCCAGATAATATAGGAACACAGGTATTTCTGGATGTTTTGGGCCAGTAGATTTCTATCAAATGGTTACTGTGCCAACAAGTGGCAGGGCCATCCTGGATCCAAGATTATCCAGCAGTAAAAGCCTTGTAGAATTAGTTGCAAGAAATAATCTGGTATCAAAAGAATATGGATTGATTAATTTAGTCTGCACAGGGTTGTCAACCCAAGATTTTTTTTGATTTTTTTTTTTTAAAACACCAACATGTTTTATATAGTATAAGTGCAACACTTCTACCAGGCTTCAGATAGCAGTTAGAAGGGCTAGATTCAAAATTTAAGGATTTAAAAACACCAGCCACAGTTAAAGCAAGTTGGTTGTCGGTAAAAAAAGTTTGCAGACATACTAATAATAATGTTGGGTTGCCTACAGCAATGGTTCTACACCATACTGCCTACACCCCAGTGGTCTCATCATTTAACTCATCCTCAACACCCCCAACTGCACCCTGCTGCCCACCACCAGCCCATGACCCAACCTGATCCCATCCCAGCACAGATCCCAGCCCACTGCCTTCCCATCCCCTTCCAGGCCTGCAGACTGGTCCCAGTTGTGCTACCTTCCTCCTTGGCCTGGGGCCACAAGGCCCTGCACACTTTTGAGGTAAGCACTGAGCAGCTTTTACAGGCAGGCAACACCCAAGAAATGCAGCAGCAGCTGGCTGGGGTGGGAGGGCTCCCTTGGGCCAGAAAGCCCTGACAAGACAGCTCTCTGCAAGGTGTCACACTGTGCTCCTGCTTAGACATCAGGTGACAATGCTCTGCTCAACTGTGTATTGACCACTTGACAGCTAGCCTCATTCCTATGAGGACTACTGATCTTCAGAACAAGGTCACTATTTCTTTGGCGTTTTGTTTTTTGGCATTAAGACTTTACAGTACAACCAGGCATTTTGAGCTTTTAAACAAAACAGACTACCCATAAGTTTTACAGGGCAATCCTGCAGAAGGGGCAAACATATAACAAACAAACACACACAAAAAAAGAGGCTTATAAAAAGGTCCTGGCTAATTTTGGAAAACAAAAACATCTCACTAGAGAATGGGCAATAAAAAGGGATGTGCTTGATTAGTTTAAATAGAAGGGGGGGGGGGGGGAAAGTACAGCTAGAAGGGGACCTCAAGAGATCATCTGCCCAGCCAGAAATTAAACATGTGACCTTGGTGCGATTAGCACCACACCAACCAACTGAACTAGATGGCCATCTCCTTGCTGCTTTTTTTCCTTTTCCACCTACATTTCAGAAAAACATGCTCCCTGACAATATTCAGTGAAAAGTGCTATCTGTCTATGATGCAATGGGAGAAGAGTCATATTTATTTTTTGGTGGTTCTTAGAAAGACCACATGTCTACACCTTAGTAGAGGAGGCAAAGACTCACTATGTGGATTATCTTTGTCCCAACATCCTGGCAGTCACATGGCAGCCCCTGTGAGACAGCTCTGGGTTCCCTACATCTTCTTCTTCCCTCCAGGCAGGGTACAATAGTTGACATGAGCATGGTCCATGTTAGTTTCCACCATACCACTGGAGTCAAAACTGAACAGGTCAGAGTACCACCCAACCAAAAATAAGTGCAACTCTTCTACCCAAGCCCCAAGTAATCTACTTGGAGCCCTGGAGGCAAAGTCAGAACATGCATCTTTTTGGGAATCGATTTGCCTTTTCAGAAACATCAACTGAAAACCCAAATCATCCATGGTCATACCTCACACGTTGCCATTACTTGGGATCTCATTAGGCAAGGCCTCCATGCAGTTACTCATTTTCTCAGGCAGGTTAAATGGAAGTTTAAGCTGTAAACCCACTGGCACAAAACAAAATTAGAGGTTTTAAGACATGCAAATCCAAGTTTGCTTTAAAAGACATACCACCCTATACTTAAACCACCTACAAACAACAGGTATTTCAGTGTTCTTGTCCGACTTCCTAGGATAAGAACAAAAGTTAGGTGTAACTTCTGGCCAGTTCTCACCAGGAGTTAGTGTGGTTTTAGAAGTTTAGTAGTGTCTGAAGGCTGTAGTATCAAAGCTACAGCTATTAAAAAACCGAGCAAACAAAAAAAACCAAACCAAACGAACAAAAACCACAACACAACCCAAATCAAAGGCAATATTGTTCTGGAGGTGCTCAAGTTGCCAGTGCTCTCAGAAAAGCCTACAATATTAACTTGTGCTATATGGAAACAAGAACCAAGAGACTTCAGGCAGCGATTTGTACATCAAAAACTTACCCGTCTCATAATGGGAGGATGTCAGCTGTCTCCTCTCCTCCTCCCACCATTCACAACAGTATTTGAACATACAACTTGGTCTCAAAGTCAAATACCCAGAACTGCAATACAAGTGCCTCCAGGTTCGGAAGCTTGCACGCTTACATATTCAGCTCAACACAAGGATGGACCACAGCAGCATACCACTACAGCTGAATGTGCTGTGTAGTTTCCAATTTAATTCCCATTTTTCCCCCCCACCTATCCCCCTTTAAGAATTATATATCTATTTTCCTAAGAAAACCCATTTTCCTCCTTACCTTCCCCCGCACCATGCCCCAAGCTGAACAAAGACAACTCATTTCCATAACACAGAATATACGAGTTCTACAGCACAAACAAAAATCAAGCAATTCTTTTGTACCATCCTACCATTCAAAACAGCTGGAGGTGCAACTTCCCTATTGGATATGGAAATAGTCCTCACTTCAAGAAAAAAAAAAAAAAATAGCACCTCTACCTATTCTGAAAGAAGCTGGTTTGATTGGACTAATGTTGAAAAATATTTTAGGGGGAGGGAGAAAGAAAAATACCATCATGCTAGGCATGCAAACTCTCTTTTTCAAATTTAGCACACAAGTGTAGACAGCCAAAGTAGTACTTGCATTCCTAGAATCAAAGAATGAAGATTTCTGGCTTGTCCAACTGCTTATGTAGCACAGGATGATTTAGCTCAGGGGTTGTCAAGCTATGACCCATAAGCCACATGCAGCCACCAGTGCCACGGCATTCATTCCATGGAGCTCCTCACTGGTCCAAAATTTGGTGGCAGCTCCCCTGCTGCCAAAATTTCCTGACCCAAAAGGGAGCCCAGACCCTGCTGTACCTGGGTCGGCATGCAAGCTCCTGAACAAGCCACGCAGAAAACACTACTTGATTCCCTAATTACACAGGCATGTAATAGTTAATGTGGCAACAATGCCCTTGGAGCAGAGGCAAATGTGATACACAGAACAACCTGCATTTTTTGACTGGAGCGCTTCAGCTGTGCAATCCAGCTGCCTTATCAGTGGATCCTTGTGGAAGATGAGCAACACGGATCAGCCCCCAACTCCTGCCAATTCTTCTGTGAACATACGCTTCTGGACAGAGCAGAGCAAGCTTTTTTGCCACAGATGTCCACAAGCTTCAGACAGCTGAGCTCCTGTGGGCAAAGACTAATTGTTTCTGGTTTATTCTGGTGTGCATAGCTTGAGGTAATACAGATAAAGGAGTTGTACCTAGTTGGAGGCACTGTTTGGATAAGATTCTTTACTGGGTTTATAGCACTCTGGAGCCAGAATCCACGCAAGAGCTTTGCATAACACCAGGATCCTGCTCCAGTGATCCTCCACATGAAACTCCCCGCTAAAACTAGCACAGTTATGAGAGCACAAGCCCTCACATCCAACAGGTTTGCCATTTAGTGGTGACAAGCACTGCACAGCTGCTCCAAGGTTTCACCCTTCCTCAGCATTCAGCTGCTCCATACCCAGCTGCTCAGATCATGTTGACAGACTCAAGGCCAATAACATTAAGTCCACCCAGGGTGCTCTAAGGAGGCATATTTTACATGCGTAACCCTGTACAGACTGGATAATGCCAAGAAGCCTTTTATGAAACATCTTGTGCCACATGCAGGATGCCCCACCCTTCAGCCCTAAGCCATGATAGATACAAGTGATCCTAATCTGTGTCAGAATCCCAGAAAGGATTAAAAAAAAAAAAAAAGGGTGCAACTTCTGCTTGTGCACCATTTGCTCCAGTAAATTAAGGCTACAGCTGATCAACTTTCTTACTGCTGTGGTGCAGAAGCTAAATAGACCAATGGTCTCAATCATTTTAATACCCATCCAAATCATCTCAGGATCTTACTCCCCTCTCCCTACTAGACAGTGTCATTATTGGGAGCAAAAAGCTGCTTTGTTTCACTAATTTTAGGGAGTCACAAGAATCAAGAGTTGGACACTTGAAAGATTATTTAAATTAAGATTTTTCTTCAAAGCTTGCCCCCCCTCCCCCCGCATACTCCAAGATATCTAGTCAACCCTCTACGAACAGGGAAAAAAGATTTGGGGGGGGAGAAGAGAAGAGTTGGCTTCCTATCTATTATGATGTCAGCGTATTATGCGAAAGGCAAGTATCAGCATATGGGGGGCAGGAAGGAATGTAGTGAATGGACTGTGCCCCATTTTGGGGAAAACAAAACACCATGCAGAGGCCACACAGAAAAAAAAAAAACCAGTACCCCATCTACTTACTTTAAAAAGATCATTCCCCAGGTGTCCCTGGCTTTAGTAATCCTCACTTTTGAGCTTCACTCCAAGTTTCTCTCTTCCACAGCCTAGTTGCACTGCTCCCCCACCCCACCCCAGCCTTAGCTAGGGAAGGAGTGCTCAGAGGCCCAGGTATATAGTTGCAAGTAAGACAGAACATGCTACACACCTTTCCTTATCCCCACCTTCCAGCCATGACTCGACTGTAACCAAAGGGAAGACCGTCACCCATTTTAGCTTTAATATACATGGGAAGATCTTGAATATATAATTCCCCATGCATCACTATTCAAACTTCGCTGCAATGGCAGTCAACCCATCACATCGAGAACGATGAACATGAAACTGGATTTTGGAGGTGCTATCCACTGGCAGAACATCATGTGCACAGTTCACCTTCAGTTTCCCAGGGCAGGACGCACCGACGTATTTCCCAGATTCAGTTTCATCTTACTTTACCTCTGTACCTATAGCCTATTTACTGGTCACTGTTCTAGCCCCTGCCACGCAGGCCGCAGAAGAACACTATATGCAACTATTTTAAGTGACATGTATTTTGTCATCTGGGGCAATGTTGTAAAGCAATGAGAATCCAGCAGAATCAAAACTGCATCAGCAGCACTGCTACACTGTAACAATTTACTCAGTGTTAGGATACCAGCAGCAGTACCAGCAGCACAGAAGTACGTCATCCCTCCAAACACACCTCTGCAGCATTTGGCCATACACATGCATTATTACCAGCAGGGGGGCACATGAGGTAGAGTTTTTGCTACTCCCATTTAAAGGAAAAATTGCAAGGGACAAGGTTATTAAGTCAGCAGCTTTGTGAAACTTTGTAGTAAATGCTTAAACTCCTCACATCCAAAAAACATACTTGGGTACATGAATGGCACGTTTAAATCCCAGAATTCACAGTGGGAGCAGCAAAATGCAGATGATGATGCCTTCAAGTTTCCAGAACACAAGAACTCAGACACTGCATCCCACAGGGCAGGGGCTTCCAGACCCCTTGGATTTGGCTCGCAGACCTAAGGCAGGAATGGTGAGCACTTGCCATTGTGGCAGGAAGCAGCAGCAGCAACAGGAAGATCTTAGTGCCTGCTAGATCCTACCACTTGCTTGCCCACTTCTGCTCCACATGAGTGTCAGTTCTGGCCCACAGCCCAAGAGACAGCTTATTAATGCCCTAGAGGAACAATTATTGCAACTCGGGTACACGTTTCCATGCAAGGTGGGTGGCTGTGGATTCTTGGTTCAGTCAGCAAAAAGCTGTTTGTTACTCCCAGGTTCTCAGCCTTGTCATGAGAGATCCTTGCAACAGACTCTTCCTCCATCACCCAGGGCTGCTTCAAATGGCCTCCCATGAGTTGATGACATGATGTTGCATTTTTTTCCCTCCCAAGTTGGCCTTGAGGTTATCCTTAAAAGGCTTCCTTTGCCCTCTTCTTGAGCAAACACTTAAACTGAGCTGGGAGAATTACACCTGCTTTAGGAGTCTGGGGTCAGACATCCACATGACATGGCTGGCCCAGCAAAGTTGAGGTCAGATCATCATCTTGATGCTTGTGGCATTTGCTCACAAGAGGATGCTAATGTTGGTGCCTCTGTCCTCCCACTGGATTAGAAGGATCTTCTGCAGGCAGCGCCAATGATATTTCTCCAGCAGCTTGGTGTCCTGTATGTTGCCTACATCACACCTCCATGCAGTAAGATGGGGCTCACAACTGCTTGATAAGATTCGAAACCAAGGTCATGGTTTATGCTTAATATAAGATTGCAACATCAGTCCCATTTTCCTGCATGCCTCAGTAAAGGAGTCAACAATTGCTTAAATGCCTGCTTCGAAGTGAGTACATGCTACAGCATTTGTGTACTGGCGCTCAATCTCTTTTACACCACCTTGTAGGCAGCTGGGGGCCCCAGATGCTCCCCACCTCCCTTCTGCGCAGCCCCAGGCTCACACTCCGCTTCCCTTGCCATGTTGCAGTGGGGTGCACCACTTGGGGCATAAGCAAAAACAAAGCCTAGAGGGAGGCAGAAGCCTGGATACTCTGGCTGGGTGGGAGCTTGGGGGCTGCAGCTTAAACTCTTCACAGGCTGCATGTTGCCTGCAGGCAGCCAGTTGGACAGCCCTGTTTTACACCATTTCCCATAAAGAATACTCTTACGATGACCCAAATTAAACTCATCTGTTATAATTTAGGTTAAGAAAAGCTGCTTAATACTAGAACAGTTATTTATATCTGAACTTGTTACCTGCACCAAGATGAGTTAACGCACAGAAATATCCTCAGACATTAGAGGGTTTTACATGCACAAGCAAGTGCCTCAAGCTGTTAAGCACAGTTGTAAAATGTAGCAGAACAGGCTGGCAGCAGCAACAAGTTTCAAGACTACATGTATGTAAACACAGCCATGCTTGCTGTGCCCCTGCTCGTCGCCTCTACCACAGCCAAATGTTGATGGATCTGCTCACTTGAGTGGCCGTTAAGCAGACTGAATTGGAACATTTGGGTAATTATCTTGATGAACTGCTCCGCTGGCATTGTGCCCCATTTCTATCACTAATCTGCTAGAATAAGCTTTAAAAAGTTGCTACCCATAAATTAAGAAACAGGATCCATAAGGGAAGGAATGGCTTTTTCTTGTATAGAGAAGAGAACTTGGAACAAGTCCTAGAGCCCACATGTGGGTGAGGACTTTTCTGAAGTGTTTGGGTATACATGAGATTAAGAAGATGAATATAGCAGCATTTTCCCCAGCAGCAATTCACTTGTAGATCTCCCAGTGCTGGTAGGCAAGTCTTCCTACTATCTGATAGCTGACTGCTAGTCAGCGCTGTGCTCAGAGTAGGTTTAAATGACATGGCTTTAAGACTGGTAGTGGCAGGTGGCTAGTCAGCACTGGGAGTCTGTCTGCAGAACAGCCCTATTGTGAAGTTGAATGGCCATCATTAGGTCACAAGACGGTTACAATAATAGAATTATAGAATCATAGAATGAAGGCTTCCCTCCTATAAAAAGGGGGCCCTCACCTGGTTTTAGGGCCACAAAACAAGTATTGTAAGGAATCCTAGCCTTCCTAAAAAGTCTTCAAAGCTTGAAGATTAAGTGCTACCCAGGCAATACCTGACAGCATCTTATCCAGGCAGAAAGTATAGTCACCAAGGCAGCACTTGGGAGGGTGTCCCGAGAGGAAGGATCGAGTGTTCTCAGAAGGTGAGAGAAGGATTACTAGGGTTAAAGCAAGAATTACTAGGCCTTGCCATAAGGAGCTCAACAACGTAACACTGATTTCTCCTGTTTATTTTAAGCAGGTTCAGTTGATGAGTCACACACTGCTCAAAACAATTCCTTATAGGTGCAGCAACTGTCAGGCACCGTGGTGTGATGAATTTGAGAGTCACGTTCAGCTCCAATAGCGAGAAAGCCCGATGGCTGGATACAGAGTGTGCTCCAGATACAAGACGAGACCGCTGTACTTCCACAGGTATGCCGCACACCCCAGACCCCATTACTGGGTAATTAGGAACAGCTCTAGCAGCTCAAGTCAGGAGCATCATGTTTCACTGTTCTAAAAAAAAGACAGCACACTGTTCTAAGAAAGGCCATTCAATAGCTCCTATGGTACCACATGTGCGGGCCCTCTCCCGATCCCGCCTGGGTCGCCATGTGCGAGTTCTCTCCCGATCCCATCTGGGTCACCATGTGCGAGCCGGGGGCGAGCCAGGCCCGTCTTTGTGCACACAGGCTGTGGCCAGCAGCCCGGGCACGCGGGGCTGGAGAAAACCGTGGCGCGGTATGGTACGCTCAAGCTAAAATCAGTCACGGAGGCGTAATGGTTGATTGAAGAGATTATTTACTTACACCCAAGGTGGTCACAGTGTAGGCTGGTCAGCTTTCCAGGCACAGCTCCACTTGAGTTCTCAGCGGAGGACTCCAATAGACTCAGTTCCTTGACCCTGGAGTGGTTTAGGCTCCGCGGGTTCAATAATTCGTTCTCACGGAGCAGCTGTATCTCCGTGGGTTACTCGGTTCCCAGGTCCCCCGGAGCTGTTAAGACTCCGTGGGTTCAACAATTGGGTCCATAGGATCGAGATACGTCTGGACTGCAATCGGCGACGGGGAGAGGCTAGAGGTTATGTGCCTCGGAGTTGTTAAGGCTCCGAGGGTTCGGTAAATAGGTCCCCCGGAGTTGTTGAATCTCCGTGGGTTCGACAAATTAAACCTCTGTTGCCCTCTTAAGGAAAAAGCTGGGTTCGTAGGGATCAGCAGCGCTTAGAAATCCTCACGCTCCTTTCCCGAACTCCACACGCTTTCTCTCTCTCCGACTTGGGCGGAAACTACCCAAGCCTTTTGTACGGCTAGCAAGCCAATAGCTAGCCGCCACGTATGCCTACATTTAGAACCGGCCAATAATGTGGCACGAATCTAAATACAAATGGCGGGAACTCCTTTGCATCATGCATCACTATAATGCAAAAGGAATGCACTATGCAAAGAAAGCTACAGAACTGGCGGGAAAAACTCCTGCACGCGGGTTCTTAATTGCAACAGAACACTCCACCGTGCAAAAGAGCTGCAATTTGGCAGGAACATGATTTAGCAATGCCGAAGCACACACAAACAAGAAAAACCACAACTTTGGGTTGTGACACCACACATTTCATGGACATTAGGGATGGAAGGGACCTTGGAAGATCATCAAGTTCAGCCCCCTGCCCCAGGGGCAGGAAGTCGGGGGGGAGGGGGGGGTGTCACAGGATGCCAGCAAGATAAACATCCACTTGCCTCTTAAAAGGAGTGCAGAGTAGGTGCTTGAACCACCTCCGGTGGCAGTCTATTCCAAACCTCGGGGGCTCGGACAGTAAAGAAGTTCTTCCTCATGTCCAGCCTGAAACTGTCTTGGAGGAGTTTGTGATTGTTTGACCTTGTCATCCCTTGGGGCGCTCTGGTGAACAGGCGTTCCCCCAGATCCTGATGCATACCTTTATGTATTTATAGGCAGCCACCAGGTCCCCCCTGAGCCTGCGCTTTTCCAGGCTGAAGAGTCCCATGGCTCTCAGCCTCTCATCATAAGGCCTGTTTTCCTGACCTCCAATCATGCGCGTGGCTCTCCTCTGCACTCTCTCAAGCTTCTCCACATCCTTCTTGAATTGTGGAGCCCAGAATTGGATGCAGTACTCCAGCTGCAGCCTCACCAAGGCCGAGTACAGAGGGAGGATGACATCCTGGGATTTGCTAGAGAAGCATCTATGGATGCAAGCCAGAGTTTTGTTCGCTTTGCCAGCTGCAACATCACATTGGTGGCTCATATTCATCCTGTGGTCAATCATGACCCCCAAGTCCCTTTCGGCCGTGGTGCTAGCAAGTGTACCACTGCCAAGCCTGTAAGCATGCTGAGGGTTTTTCTTCCCACGGTGGAGAGCCTTGCATTTTTCAGTGTTGAAGGCCATCAGGTTTTCATCCGCCCATTTTCCAAACCTGTCAAGGTCAGCCTGGATCACCATCCTGTCCTTGGGTGTGGATGCTTTACCCTGAAGTTTGGTGTCATCAGTGAATAAGGCCAGTCCACTTCTGACACCAATGTCCACATCATTAAGGAAGACATGAAAAAGGATAGGCCCAATGACGGACCCTCGGAGGACCACACTGGTCATGGTGCACCGCAATGACTGACTTCCATCAACTGCCACTCTCTGGCTTTAAGGTCGTACCCAATTCCCGAACCAGCAAACTGTGATGTAGCCTAGGCCGTAGTTGGCCAGTTTTTCTACAAGACGATATAGTGGGATACCAGATAGAAAGCTTTTTTTAAAAGTCAAGATATACGACAGCCATCTCTTCTCCTTTGTCCAGGTGATAGGACACCTGGTCATAGAAGGAGATGAGATTGGTCAGGCAAGGCCTACCCGCAACAAACCCATGCTGGCTATCCCTCAAGAAGTTGCCCTCAGCCAGTTTGTCAAAAATAGTCTTTGATTTTCGCCAAGATCTTCCCGGGGATGGAGGTCAGGCCAATGGGCCTGTACTTCCCCAGATCTACTTTCCTCCCTTTTTTGAAGATAGGCACCACATTGGCCTTCTTGCAATCTCTGGGCACTTCGCCTGAGCACCACGAGTTCTCGAAGCTCGGTGCCAGGGGCTGAGCTGTGATGTTTGCCAGCTCCTTAAGTACCCTGGGGCGTAAACTGCCTGGGCCAGCTGACTTGGTGTCCAGTCTCTCAAGGTGTTCCTTCTTCACATGGTCTACACTGATGAAGGGCAACAGCTCTCCTTCACCCTGGCCATCCCATACCGTATCGAGCTCCGCCATTCTACAAAACGGAGGTAAAAACTTAACCAAAAGTTGTTTGTTTGTTTTTACAGGATAAAATTTCTTCCCCTTCCTCTTTTTTTTTTTTTTGGCAGTAGTTTTTATTAACACAGTCTACCCTGTCCTCAGGACACACAATTCCCATTGATATTCCAGTTAAGGAAAGACAGCTGGCAAAAACTGCTCTGCTTTATAGCACTAAGTCACAGCAAGCACAGCAGTCTGAGAACAAAGGATAGTAACTCATGCATTACAATAAAAGGTACATTAGGTGAAGCAAAGCCATTTAAGAGGATGCATCTTTGCATCAGTATTAATTGTTTGGGTGGACCACGCCAATTGTATTTGTTAGCATCAGAAGAGCAGCATCCTTTATCTGGAAATGAAGCATCAAGTACATAGTGCCAATTAGTACAGCATCTCCCGACACAGAATCAATGTAAATTCTGAATGTATCCTTAATATCCTGCTTTTTAAAGAGGTTTCTTTAGCAAAGCTTTTAAAATTCAAGCATGGTACAAGTACACATGTAATTTGTTACCAAAGACATTTATCCACCTTGGTACATTAAGACTTGCAGTGAAATTATATGCCTTGAATTTTTGATTCCCAGAAGTTGATTTCCCAGATCCAAGTTTCTATTACAAACACTTCCCTCAGGTACCAGAAAACCTCAAATTAAATCTTCTTTGTTTTGCAAGGTACTTTGAAGCAAGATTCCAGGAATCTTATTTCTGGTAACACACCATGTTCTTAAAAGGCAATTAGCATCTTTCTGTACCAGTGCTGGTGTTGAGCAGTCTTAGCAGTCAACTACCCGTAGCTTTCAGTAAGAGCAACTCACCCAGCAACTGCTATCCCCAAATGATAAAAATTGAAGAACAGTTGTTTTGAGGGGCAGGTTGGTTGGCACAGAGGGCAAACCGAATAAACTTGCAAGACTGAGACACCCTAACAAGAGTGACAGAACACCCTCCCCTCCAAGCACAAAAATGGGACGGATACAGAATACATGGAGTCTTGGCTGTGCAGTAGCTCCTGAGTTTGGCCACAAGATTTCCCCCCACCCCCCATTTACCAAGGAAAAAGGAGCATAGACTCTGCTTCTTTTTAGCCCAAAAGGACCTAAAATAGATTTTAAAAGTATTACTGGCTAGGCCAATGCCATGACAGCCCTGCTCAAAAGCAAGAGAGTCCAGGCACCTCTTTTGCACAGAGGAGGTAGAGACAAACACACAGAGGGCCTCCCCCACCTTCCAGAAGAAAGGCAGCACAACCCTTTTTGAGCTTCAAGCAAGCAAGATTAAACTCCCCTATTTCCCTCTTCACTTATGAGCAGAGGGCATCTTTGGAGAGGATTCCGCTGTGCCAAGATGCAGCCTGGCTCATCTAATCCATTTCACTGGCATCCAAAGCCGTCACTGGGGCTGCTGTCCCACAGGGTAGGCCCCCCCTGCTCTTGTGACTTCAGGGGTCCAATCTTGCAGAACAAACAGCCCCAGGCTCCATGACTCCACTTGGGGTGCAGCAGCAAGATAGGCAGGCCATGGGAATCCCCTGTGGGGGGTGGGGTGGGATTCCCAGTGTGGGTCTGCAAGCAGGTGAACCCCCATGCAGGTTCTCACTTGCTGACATGCACACCAAGTCAGGGTATGGAACCCCGCTACACATGCTACAGGAATCCCCTGCAAGGGGGTTCTGTTAACATGCAATATGCAAGTAAGTGTGGCTGCATTTAAAAGGCATCAAACCAACTACCTTTGGTCACTGTAACATTTCTGGGCACTTACTGTGCCTATACATGAGCACCAAGGCTGCTCCCATGTGCTGGAACTCCAGCATGTCGGAGCAGACTTGATTAATCAATTAAACAATTCCCTGCTCCAGCAGCCTGTTGCATCTCATGCATCAGCGTCCCCATGCTTCAAAACAGCAGCACTTGAACTAGAACACAAACTCACTTGAGCTCAAACAAGCTTTAGTTGATACGCTCTTGCCACCATTTTGAAGCACAGGGACGCTCACACACACACACACACAACAGAGTCGCTCTAATTAAAGTGCTGCCCACACCCATGCCCAGAGCACATACAGTGCCCTTCTAGCAAAACAAAGGACTAGGTGGTGTCTGCTCACAACTGGCGTCCCCATAAAAAATGATGGTGGCACCTGAGCAACATCTGTTTGTGCCCTTAGAGTACAGCAGCAAAAAAGCCCCTAGCATGTCTTGCTGGTAATAGAAAGATTTATCCTACCATACAAATACTATAAAGCCACTTACTCTTGTGTAGGTTACCTGCTCTGTATTTAAACAGTGCTCAGTAGTATATAAAATGCTCTCTACCAATAGTCTCAAAAAGTAAAGATACTTATTAGCACTAGTTGCAAGGGGACTTCCAAGTACTGCTAATTAGCAGGCAAATTTTTAAAAAAAAGGAAGTCAATTTTTTTTTTTTTTTTTAAATAGTTAAGACCTTTGATTACTAAGAGAGCAAACATCCAGTTATTAACAATAAACCCAATTAGTTGGCCAATTTACATACTGCGGGATTCATGATTACAGACATTTCTGTAAACCAAATCTTTTTGGTATGGAGACCCATACCCAGCTGCCCCTCACTCCACTCCCAAGTTCCAGATCCCCTACTGTCCAAAAATTTGGGCATCTCATTGGAACCAGGTGCAGGTTAGGACAGAGCGATGCAAAAGGTTTCTATACAAATGGCCATGAAGCTTAGTTCTTCTCTTATTGCCCAACAGGGTAATTTGAAACCCAGCACTACAAATCAATTCAAGAGACATTCGAGTGCTGACACTGTGGTGTCGATGCCTACCCAGTCAGATGGGTCAAACTGGCTGGAGGACCGCATCCAGAGAGTGGTGGTGGACGGGTCTTATTCGACCTGGAGGGATGTGGGCAGTGGGGTCCCCCAGGGCTCGGTCCTCGGGCCCACACTGTTCAACATCTTCATCAGCGACTTGGACACAGGGGTAAAGTGCACCCTGTTCAAATTTGCATAGGACACCAAGATGTGGGGTGAACTGGGCACGCTAGAAGGAAGGAATAGGCTGCAATCAGACCTAGACAGGTTACAGGGGTGGGTGGATGAGAACAGGATGGGTTTCAACACTGACAAGTGCAAGGTGCTGCACCTGGGGAGGAAGAACCAGCAGCATACCTACAGGCTGAGGAACTCCCTTCTCGTCAGTGCAGAGGCAGAAAAGGATCTTGGAGTCATTATTGATGCCAAAATGAACATGGGCCGGCAGTGTGGGGACGCTGTCAGGAAGGCTAACCGTACCTTGTCATGCATCCACAGATGCATCTCGAGCAGGTCCAGGAAGGAGATCCTCCCCCTCTATGCGACACCGGTCAGGCTGCAGTTGGAGTACTGCGCCCAGTTCTGGGCACCACACTTCAGGAGAGATGTGGACAGCATTGAGAGGGCCCAGAGGAGGGCCACCCGCATGGTCAGGGGGCAGCAGGGCAGGCCCTATGAGGAAAGGCTAAGGGACCTGAACCTGTTCAGCCTCCACAAGAGAAGGCTGAGGGGGGGGGATCTAGTGGCCATTTACAAACTAGTCAGAGGGGACCAGCAGGCATTGGGGGAGTCCCTGTTCCCCCGAGCACTCCCAGGAGTGACTAGAAATAACGGTCACAAGCTGGCAGAGGGTAGATTCAGACTAGACATCAGGAGGCGCTACTTCACTGTCAGGGCAGCTAGGATCTGGAACCAACTTCCAAGCAAAGTGGTGCTGGCTCCTCCCCTGGGGGTCTTTAAGAGGAGGCTGGATGAACACCTGGCCGGGGTCATTTGAACCCAGTATTCTTTCCTGCCACAGCAGGGGGTCAGACTAGATCTGCTCAGGTCCCTTCCGACCTGACCTACTATGAAATGAGGAGCTGTACTATGCTCACTGCATGGAACACCCATTTGCAAGTAAACAGCAGCACATTCCCAAGCAGCTTTAACAAGCTCAATGCAGAATTTGTATTGTGTATAAGCACAACCTCCAGATGCAGGCCAATCAAAAAGAGCCATCATGCTATAGCTAACAGCTATGCTCAGATGCTACTGGCTAGAAAACAAGGCTCTCCACCAATGGCAACACTGTTGTTACCAGCAATCTCACAGGAAACAGCTGCTACTGGACAACACACAGAGTAGCAAGCCAATCCCAGTGTAACATATGATGCTAAGAAGCTGCACTATGACTCCAGAGGGGCCCTGATTCAGTATCAACAGCCTATATTAAAGAAGCAGAAATCAGATGTTCTCGCTCGCCCTGAACAGCGGCCGTCACCGATAGCCTGCTGAGTCACGGAGCGCTGTAGAGAAGCAAAGACAGCCCTGCAATGACTGCGAGCACCAGCTGTGCTCGGTCTGCCCTGCTGCAGCACAAACACTCCTGCAACATCCCAGACTCCAGCAGTGCACCACTGCCAGTGGCAAAGCCATTTGGCAGGAGAATTTTTCTTGGTTCATCTTATTTAATGATACCTCAGATGCAGCATGCTTTTGATCAGACAATTCAGAATAGTTATATTACCTTTTACCGGGTTTGGGGTTTGTGTTTGTTTTTTTTTTTGTATGGAAGAAAACTGCATTTTGAAGTATGGTGAAAGCAATGGGTTATCTTGAGCCAAAGAAATCCACACAGCTGATTTGTGCAAGATGTTTACTATGACTGGAGCCTTAAATCACTATGTTTATAAGAGTCTTGCACTGTGAGCCAATACAGAAAAAGGAGTACCAAAACCATGAGCAAGGCATGCATGCAATTTTATTTGTTTGAACAAAACAAATAAAATAGGGTGATTATTGTGTTTCCTGGGCAATTCGGAAACAACTCTCAGAAGAAAGAAAATCTAAGAGACAAAAGGACACAGCAAGACAAAAACCAAATATCCGTAATACAAGTTGACATAGAGCGCTGGTTCTGGGCCAAAGGCTGTACAAGGCAAGTGCCTCTTAAGACCGAGTTTTCCCCACACCCTTATTTCCCTTTCAGTGCATTTCTGCCCTGCTTAAGGCCGCCTGGCTGAGACTAGCCTGACTCAATCATCCAAACAAGACTGTTGAAAACTGGTGCAGTAGCAACGTCAAAATTGACTTCTTTACACTACACCGACAAACCTCATCTGTTTGCACAGTACTAAACAAGACCATTTTTGTGTATGCTTCCAAGTAGCAGAAATTACACGTACCAAGATGACTCAATGAAAATAATTTTAACAAACACTGTACATGCTTAAAGAAGCCTTTAAAAAAAAGCTGCCGATCCACAGCACAATGAATGACAACCTGCTTGTTTTCATGTCATTTCTGCCTAGGAGGCCGAATCTGATCTGCGCTTGCACGTTTCCCTTTTCTTTTTCTACCCCCCATCATTTGGGCAGTCCCTCACCACTTATAAAAAGTTGCCTCCAGCCATTTGATACTTCCTAATACTTGTTGAGAAAATCCACCCCCGCTCCCATCAGTGCCATGCCATTCTTCCCTCCTACCGGTCACCGGTACGCATCTCCCTTTGCAGCGACCCCTAAAGCAGCGCATTTCACATTGACCTTCAAAGGTAACGAGTCGATGGCAAGATAAGGGCTGCTGCAAACAGTTTAATAAGCAGGTGTGCAGGGACACAGAAATAAAGGGCTGGAGGAGAAGAGGAAGGGGACAGCGCACGCACCAACCTTGTGTTTAGCTTGCTGGAGTTTCAGCTCGTCCGGCTCCTCGGAGCCGGCTCTCTCCCGCGCGCTCCTGTACCCCGGGCTGGGTATGACGTACTCTTTTCCTATGTCGATGTCTTTCATCTTCTCCTTCCGTCAACGCCAGGGTTTACCCGTGGATTGGCACCTTAGGAAAATCTAAAAAAAGAGAGAGGACAAAAAAAATATAGATATAAAACCTGATCCAACAACAAGCGCTCGAGCAACTTGAAACCCCGTCCTGGCAGCTCGCGAGACCACCTGCACGTCGCCTGGCATGACCCCGGGACGGGATGCAGCGCCACCCCCACCCCAGCAGGGCCATGACGTAACGGAGGGGCCAGCACCCCCTCCCCCCACGGAGGCCTGCGGCCCCCAAACACCATTTTAGGCCCCATCCTGTCAGGTCCCCGCACGACCCCTCCAATCACCACCCCCGTCTCGGCGGCAGGCTGG
>NW_005841874.1:535616-540807 GCF_000455745.1 Alligator sinensis
GGGCACAGGGGGGGGCTGGGGCACCCCACCACTGTGCACTGCCTGTCGAGACAGGGCGAGCTCTGCCTTGGCTTTGTCCCCACCCGGCCTCCGCCTCCCCTCAGCCCGCCCCGCGTCCGTGGCGAGAGGAGGGTCGGGGTGTCCTCGAGTGACAGACGCCTTCTGTGAGAAGAGAAAGAGGGTGTAAAAAAAAAGGTGTCGGGTTTCGTCTCGCTGAAGGACGGAGCGGCAGAAAACTGGGACGGTCCCGGCAGGGCTCGCTCCGGAAGCCGAGGACAGCGAGCAAACCGGGCGGCCACGCTTGATAAAAATTAAAATGGCCCTGAATATTTGGATGATGGGTATCGTAGGAAGATGCTTGCAGTTTCGCGGAGAGGGCCAAGTGAAATTGAAATCGAAAACGTCTTCTTTTCTTCCTTGTTTTTTCGTTGAATTTGTATCCGAATTAGCCAAAACTAATTCCAAATGCGGGAGTCCAGAACCAGACATGGCCCTGCTACCGGCAAGCATCCTCCGCCCACACCTGGGGCTTTCGACATTTCCAAAACCTTTGGCAGGCATCCTACTGGCAGGCCCAAGCCCGGAGGCTCAGGGTTCGGATAAGCCCCCGAGTTGTGTTCACCCGCAGCCGTACGGCCCTCGGAGCAAGCAAGGGAGGAGACTCCCGTTTGCGTAAACTGGGCTTAAAGCCAGTACTGAACCACGCCAGAAGAGCAGCTCTCCTGCGAAGCGGCTCAGGAAAGCTGCCTTCTTGGACACAGACACGTGGCATTTCCCCTGCCGGGTTAAGAAGCAACGATGCTTGATCTGAGCTTTCAAGAGGCCGAGAAATGTCTTATTGGTCATCAAAATTAAGCCTCCAAGGGGCCGCAAATGACTCTTTTGCTCAGGGCCCCAACGAACCTAAGGCTGAGGAGATGAGAGAGAAATGGGCTTTCGACCCAGTTGCAGTCAGAGGCTGCGGCTCAGGAGCCTGCGGCAGCGTCTTTCCCAGCTTTGCCGCCCCTGAAAGAAAAGCGGGAAGGGGAACCCGCGTTCCCTCACCCCGTTCACCCTTTGCAGGGACTGTGCTATATATACACAACAGAGCCGCTGCCCAGGACAGGACCCCAGAGAGCTGGCAGTCTTACGCAGAGCTTAGCTTATGGATTGAATGGGGTGGTTTGGATTGGACTCATCCTGCCTCGGGCAGGGGGCTGGACGTGATGACCTCTGGAGGTCCCTTCCAGCCCCACTGCTCTGCGATGCTATGATATTGATGTTTCTCCAGCATGTGACAGGAGGACAGAGACCATTTCCACACGCAGAAGTCCGGGTTCCCATATCCGAACTGAACTGCTAGGCACAACAGCAATCCAAGCCACATTTGCTAAGGGTTAGTTCACTAACAAGTAAAGAAAACAGAAACTTTATCCCTGCAGAACAAACACCCCTCACGAGGGAGCTGCGACCTCTTCTATTTTCATAATTTCTTCTGGTCCAGTAATCCCCCTCTATGTTCCTTTCATAACCAAGACATCAGCTGAGATTCAGTTCAGCAGTTTATATAACAACTGCTTACAACGTAAGTATTGTTCTGCCTGAGAGCAGATAGTCTTAAGAAATCTGAAATAAGAACAGCAAGTGAAGAACAAGCCCTCAAATGGTTTCAGGTCCAGGAGGCCAAACAGCACAAAGGCAAAATGGCATTGCTGTGTAGCGGTGGATTTGCAGTCAGCCTGTAACAGGAGACCCACCAGCATCCAGAGCGCTCTGCAACGCAAACACTTCCATGCTCCTGGGTTCCTGTGCCATTTCTGGCACAATTAAGAACCAGCCCTGTGGATGACACACTAATATCTTGGGACAGCAGAACTGCAAGTCACTTGCTACTCAGCAGCTCAGAGCGGGGCAGCCACAAAAGCGCAGAGTTACTGTTAGGCAATCATCTGCCTTCCTGTGGAATATTCCACTGTGAGCTCACAGCTGTGAAGTTTCAAACTGGTTTGGTTGCAATTAAAGAAAAACATCCCAACCAGAATAAACGCTGAATGATAGGGTGCACTTCACGTGCTAAAAACATGAGTGGATATTTGGGCAGGAGCCAGGAGGGGGAAAGACAATTTTTAGAGGAAGCCGAGAACACTTCTGAACAGTTACAAAACTAGATCTTCATCTGCATCAAATGCACTGTAGTACAAGTAAATACATGGCTAGTTCAGCAGTGCGAAGCAGAAAGGGACAGAGGGTGAAAAACTTGGAGAAACAATCCAAGAACCTGAGCATCATTTAAAGTTCAAAATAAATCACTTATTTTAGGGTGTAACCTGGCTCATTTTGAACAGAAAACAATACCTGCCAGGTGAGCTCTATCGTAGCTGTGATGACTCAGGGAATGTGACCAAGGAAAGGTGTTGGATCAGACCTTTTACTGGACTAACTGTCTAGATGTGAAACCAGCTTTTGGGAACAAAATGACTATCTTCAGGTCTGGGAAAGAAGCAGGTACAACTCAAGCTAAATAAATACCAGATAAAACAATGACTTGTGTATTTATAGTTTGCCTTCATATACAATGGGGAAGTGGTCCCTGATCCATAAATGCTCCTACTATGCTGCATTCCTGTTACTACTGGAGTACCACCAGTTGTACTCAGCCTTCCAGTCCTTATGAAAGGTGTATAATAGCCTCCTCCCCAAGCCAGTCTTTGGATCCTGTATTGTGGGAGCAACAAGAGAGTACCTGGTTCAAAAGGAGGGAGAGGCAGCAGGAAAAAGATGAAGAACTTTCCACGGTACATCAAAACAACTGATAAGTGAGTTAGTGGGGAGACCCATGGAGGACATTGAACCAGGAATGGTAGTGGGAGTCAAGGGAGCAGTGGCTGCATCTACAAGAGCATCTCCTTCAAGTCCCTTACTATATCACTAGCATTGGAACAGCTCCAGTGGGGGCAGGTAGGAACAGTGGGACTGTTCGGGTAGAGCGGTGCCTCCCAGCTCTTCGTGAATTAGTCCTGAACAACATCTCTCAGCATCAGCAGCTTCTTTCTGCTGCAAGTGTAAATGCTCCTAGGCTAGTGCGCTGGTGAAGCAAAATACTTGCATAACCCACCTCAGTGTGTTGTTATGAGTCTCCACCAGTCTCATACCTTTGTCAGTAAGAGACTCCATCTTTGTGAGTATGACACTCCCCCAGTCTCATACCCTTGCAGGAGAGGATGCAAGGGTTTGAGTGCAGCTGGCTAGAGGAGTTACCTCTTCAGTGGCAGAGGCTCGTGCTATTATTGCTTGAAGTCCCAGCTTCATTTCCCCAATGCTGAACAATGACGACAGCTGTTATGTAAACAAAGCCACTAAGAGATTATAAAACTCTCACTGGTTCAAGGTCAGGGATTCATTCTGTTCAGTCCTAGGCCAGGGACGGAGAAGCAGAGCCACACCAATGGCAGCCTTAAAGCAGCATCTCATGCACTATGAAAGCTAGAAGATACTTGATAGCATGAGACAGCTGGAATTCCCAGGGGTACAGCAATGCTGCTTCTAGGCCTGGCGGATCGCAGGGATACAGGACCATGGCAGTCACCCCATTCCAATTGCCAGCCTGCCGTTTTTGCCACTTGAATGAAAACACGATTTTAGTGTTGCAAGAACCACTAGCTAGAAGCCAGGGCTGCAAGCAGAGACCAGAACTGGTGCAGAGAGCATGCTAAGTCAGTCAGAGACAGCTGCCGCTGAGGATGAGAGACATGTGTGCCAGAGATGGAACACTGTTGGAGGAAGAGATGATGCAGCTTAGAATAAACCCAGATGATTTGATTCAAGCCATTAGGATGCAACAAATGAATTTTCACTAGGTGGTCCAGGAAGTTGCAAGCTCAGCCTGTGCAACAATGTTGCGTGCCTATCCAGCTTCTACACCAGTGAGTCTCAAGCAGGTTGCTGTGGCACCTTAGGGTGTCTTGAGACCCTTTGCATGGCAACTTGAATATTAGCACTGTTAAGAGTTGCAAACACAATTCACAAGATAAACCCAGAGATTTGAAATAGAAATCTATAGTGTTCAAAGAAGTCTGACCTGTTGAGGTCTTTCTGAGTTCTTTGCAACAGAAGAATTGCTCTAGTATTTCTCTGTAGTAAACAAAAAAAAAAAAGAAAACTAAGAGCTGGCATTTCCCCCCTGGTGCCTTGAGTCTAAAAAGGTTGAGAAGCACTGTTTCTTACCGTGTTCATCACAGACCTACCTGGCCACCTGTTTCCACTCACCAAGGCACTTCAAGCAAAGCTTTGCTTCCAAGTACCTTAAATCAAGCTGCATGCAACACCTTCTCTAAGGCAGAATGAGCAGTCATCAATCAAGCCTTTAGGAGCTCTCTCCCAGTTAAAACCTGGGGCCTGAGGAGCAGTGCAGTGATGGCTTGGATCACCAAAATTCCCTCTCAGAACCACAGGCACCCAGTGGAAAAGCCTTGTGAAGTGCATGATTGCAGGAAGGAGGTGGATTAGCATCATCCATATACCTGATTGACTCAAAGACCTCTTTAACAAATTCTTCACCTCGGAACGCCTCAAGACCTAAGGTTGAGGAGGACCGGGTTAGAGTGCTTCTGGAGGGGCTGGACGTGTTCAAGTCAGCAGGTCCAGATGCTCTCCACCCCAGGGTGCTGAGGGAGCTAGCAGGGGTTATTGCTGGGCCCTTGGCATGGCTTTACGAACACTCATGGTGCTCGGGCCAGGTGCCAGATGATTGAAAGATAGCCAATGTGGTCCCCATCTTTAAGAAAGGGAGGAGGGAGGACCCGGGCAACTATAGGCCCATCAGTCTTACCTCAATCCTGGGGAAACTCTTTGAGAAGATCATCAAGGAGCACATCTATGATGGGCCGGCATCGGGGATGATGCTCAAGGGCAACTGGCACGGTTTCATTAGAGGCAGGTCACGTCAGACCAACCTGATTGCCTTTTACGATCAGGTCACAAAAGCATTGGATGCAGGTGTTGCCGTGGATGTAGTCTTTCTAGACTTCAGCAAGGCCTTTGACACTGTCTCCCATCCCATCCTCATTAAAAAACTAGGTGACTGTGGCATTGATGCCTACACAGTCAGATGGATTGCTAATTGGCTGAAGGGTCATACTCAGAGGGTGGTGGTGAATGGGTCATATTCGACCTGGGGGGAAGTGGGCAGCGGAGTCCCCCAGGGCTCGGTCCT
>NW_005841874.1:541578-549959 GCF_000455745.1 Alligator sinensis
ATACCTACCTGGCTGGGGTCACTTGAGCCCAGTTTTCCTCCTGCCCAGGCAGGGGGTCGGACTTGAAGATCTACAAGATCCCTTCCAACTCGACTTCTATGATTCTACAATTCTATGAAAGATGCGGGATGTGGCCTGGGATTAGAACAGTGGACTTCTCACTGCTGCAGAACTAGTTACAGATTCTTCTTCAGGCCCTATGTGGAAACACATGAGGCCCCGACATTAGTGCCCAAGGAGAAACAGTGCTTTTGACAAGATGCGGTGCATATTGTGATGTCTGTCAAGAGACCCAGCTTTGGAGCAGCAGGAGATGCTGCAGGATAGGATAAGCCATGCATCATGAAACAGCTGCAGTGCCTGCCTGTCCCATCAGAGCTGCCACCTATCCCAGTCCCCCTCCCCACAGCACCCCTCCCACATAATCCCCAAAATCCACATCCTTCCAGACTAGCTGGTAGAGTGCAAAATGCCTAAATATCACCCAGGGAGGAGGCTGCATCTTTCTTGACACCTTTCTAAATACCACCCGTATTGTGCTAAACACTCATGAACACTGTTCAACCTGTTAACTCGTCCTCCAGGTGCTAGCTCTGCAGACAGTATGATTCTGCTACAGCTCATGGCAATGGGGTTTGGTTAGAGATGAGGCTCCCACACTTTCACCTCTCAAGTGCCCAACGTCAGTCACTGCTGATGACTAAGCTCACAACTGTTACACGCGCTTGTAATTTCGGTTCCTCATGGAGCAGTGCACTGGGATGACAAACAACAGGGTTGAGAAAGGAACTACATTTCCTGGAAGTCCCCTGAGAATCCCATGAACTCATGCCTGACCCGCAGTACCCACCGGCCCCAACAGAAAGATTAAGCAGCCAAGAGATCAAGAAAGGACTGTATAGGTTAATGTTTCCCCTGTTCCATCTCCCCCAGTTCCACTGCAACCCATGTATCATTTCCCTTCTCTTCCCCACCATCTTCACTAGGAGCATCAGGCTCTCAGCAAAAAAGAGGCATGTCTTATTTCACTGCAGCAACTGCAGATCACTCCCTTTCTTCCACTGAAACATGATACAGGCTGCAAAACATGATAGAGGCTGCCAAACAGCCTTTGCAATTCTCTGTCTCTGGGACAGAGAGGCAACAGTGTAGCCCAGGTGAAAGCAACAGCAAACGTACAGAATCAGACAGAATGGACTATGCTACAAGGATCTGCTGTGTGCAGACAAAGAAGAGTGAGAATGAAGAGAGGTTTCCATCCCCACTTCTCCCCAAGTCTTATATTCATTCCCACACTGTGCAAGGGAAAGCTAGATATTAAACTCAATTAGCAGTGAAATTTAACACCACTTAATCTGTTGACATTAGGCTCCAGAGTTAACACCCCATTGATGAGGTGGCAGTGGTCAGCATTTGTATCCGGGCTGCAAGTGCTTGGTCTGCAAACAGTGCCTCGCTGCTGCTGCACTGACGTTTCATGGGGAAAGGTCTCTCTTGTGATCAGAAGCCTCTGAAAATGAGCTTAGCTCAGCAAGAGCCTGCAGACAGACTGGGGTTTGAGAGTGGGGTGCTTGACCAAGAACCACAGCCGGGGATGATGCAGCAATTTTCAGCAATCCCATTTTCATGGGACTTCTATATGAGACAAGGAACTGAGTAGTCAGCAACAACAAGTGTTGCAACAACAGATCATTTCAAGGCTAGCAGTTTTGTCATGGGAAGTTATAGGTGTAAGGTCACCATTTTTAATTTAAGAAAAGCCCTGGCACTTGGTACACTTTCCCTTCCTAAGCAGATGGGTGGTTAGTGAGGGGAGACCCACAGGCACCTTAACATGGACTTTATGTTATACAAAACCAATGCCAAGTAAGAAGCTTGGGTGCAAAACCAAGTTTCAAGCACTTATGACCCAAACTCCATTATATGGCACTTTGAGAGGCTCTTAAGCGCTGGGTTCAGAGCACTCTGCAGCTGACCCATGGGTAAAGCACTCCTTTCATGAGAGAATAGCATGACCATGGATCTCATTGCCTTCAGGACAAGATGAAGACTCCGTCCTTCCGCAGGAATTCACCACAGTCCAAATACATAAATGAGTCTCGATGATGCGCCAGTCGCTGCTCTCAGGGACAAACACAAGAGACCCAACGATCAACCCCTACAGATAGCTCACTGATACCAAGGTGAGAGGTTCAAATAGAGCAGAACAAAATTCCCATTCAGCACTGTTGAGGCCTCACCTGGAGTACTATGTCCAGTTTGGAGCCCCACACTTCAAGAAAGATGAAGACAGACTGGAAAGTGTCCAGGGAAGAGGGACAAAAAAAGATTAGGGGCCTGGGAAGCACGACTTAATAGGAAAGAACTAGGGTTATTTAGTTTGGAGAAGAGAAGACTGGTGGGGGAATTTGGAAACAGTCTTCAAATACCTGAAGGGCAACTATAGAGATGATGGGGATATGCTTTTCTCTGCGGCTGTAGGTGACAGGACTAAGATCAATGGCCTCAAACTGCAGCAGAGGAAATTTAGGTTGGAGATTAGGAGGAACTTTCTGGCTATGAGGTGGTCAGACACTGGAACAGGCTACCTGGAGAGGTGGTGGCATCTCTATCCCTGGAAATTTTCAAGAGCAGGTTGGACAGATACTTGGTTTATTCAAGGATGATCCTACCTTGAGCAGGGGGCTAGACTAGGAGGCCTTAGGAGGTCCTTTCCAACCCTACTTTTCTATGATCCTATGGCCCACCCATGGCAAACCTGGAAAGGAGGCAGAAGATGTCCCAAGGGCCCTGTCCCCCCGCCTCAAGATCCGTCTCCATCATGGTGGACAACAGCAGTGGGCCTCCTGACAGCTCCATTAACTCATTCCCAGGCTTGGCACATGTAACAGGAGCCAACAGGTGCTCAGTGGCACTTGTCAGAGCTCTCTGAAGCACACAGACACAGCCTCTATGTAGCTGACTTAAGTTTGATTTGTTTTATGGTGTTCCACATGTTAAATAAGCATTGCCAATCTGTATGGAAGCCAAAGTCGGGGTTTAGGCTTGGACAGGAGGCTGCTGGGGATTGAGGGGGGTGAGGGGCTGGCACTTGAAGAAAATACAGAAGCTGGCTTTGGCCCCCCAGAGGGGAGTCAATGCATCTCTTCTTTCCTTTGTCTTTAGTGCAGACATTTAACACTACATAACAGCTTAGCAGTAATGCAGAGATGCTCTCAGTGCCCAATGCTAGTTTTGCTTCAGCTCCATAAGTGCATTCACAGGATGTTTGCATAAAAAGTGGTTAGCAGCAAAATCAGTTAGTGTTGACATTCCAGTTGTTATCTTGCTTCAAGATTAAGCTTTCTGTTGGGAGCAAGAGGGAGGTTCATGCTTCTCAGAAGTGCGATTTCAGCCTCAGACAGACATCACAGCATGGGTTCTCATTTGGAAGATCTTCCTGACCAGGAAAGCTACAGGTTTTTAGTACATTTGTTTAAGCCAGGGTTGTCGAATATATGGCCCACAGAGCTGTTCCATCTGGCCCGCTGGCAGGCTACCAAAAGTTGGGGGTGCAGAATTCAGGGTCCCCAATGGGCACAGCCATCGACAGCTCTGGCCCTGCACCACCACCTGAACGCGGCCCCACTGCACTTGCTACTGACCCAGCCCAAGAGGAGCCCCTGCAGTCCAGATCCAGCCCAGGATGAGTTTGACACTCCTGGTTTAAACAAAAGCAGAGAGTCTGGAGCAAAATATTGTGATGACATAAAACAAATCCACCTTGCACAATCTTACAATCACATTAAGCATCTTAGTTATTTGATTACTTGCATTATTGGGATATTTGTGCTTTGCCCAGCAGAATATATCCAAACTCAGAAGAAGATATATTTCAGGATACTATTCTTACTTTATCAAATAGGTTATATTGTTCAAGTCAGCCAGCAAGAGGCATAGAAAAAACTGTTCCATCCAACTGGACATTCAAGAATTGTATTATTGAGAGTCTCTCATTGTTCTGGACTAGATGATGCAATGAATTTAAACTATACCCAGCAATTAATATTAGACTTTTTTGGATGACTGGGGTCAGATTAATTAGAAAAGAGAAGGTTCCTAAACTATTTCAAAGTTGAAAATAAAATTAAACAAAGGAAACCAGTCTGGGGCCGTTCGTCTGTGTGACTTGGTTGATTTCTTTAAAATACTTGAGAACTCTGAGGACAAGATTAGTTCAAGGACAAAACACATTATCTCTTAAAGCAGCAGCAATAGATTAGACACTGTAGAGCAGTAAGTAGCACTTCCTGCATTTATCACCACTCCCACCAGACCCAAGGTTAGTAAGTGGGAGAAGTTTCTGCAGCTGGCGTTTGAGGCCTACATATTCTCAAACACAAGGGAGGGCCAAACCAGAAGGATTAATCCCTTCTAGCTGTTGGTTATTAGAGGAAAAGAATGGAAAATAATCCACCAGCACTGCAGCAAAGGAGATCCAGAGATGCATTTCTGTTACTGTGTTGGAAGCTGGTAGGACTGGAGAGGGTCCCTTCTGTTTTGTATGGCCACCAAGTTTGGAGGCAGATTCAAGCCTTTCTCTAGCTCTACGCACTTATACATATGGGGAGGCCCCTCCACTCCCCTCCCCTCCCCCTGAATTTAGTCCTCTCCCTGAGCAATCTGCCTTCATTGGATCACAAGGCAAGTACATATTGTGACAAAGGTCACAGCAAGATGCTAATCCCAGAAGGCTCCCTTGCAGGTTTGTTTTCAGCTTCATATATTGGCAAGTTATATTGACACTGGGACCAGCCAGGGCTCAGCAAGCAACTCTACCCTCAACAGCTTGCTCACCTCTGTCCGTAGGCTACAGATGAGAACTACTTCATAGACCTAAAAAAACAATTCTTGGGCAAGGAGTGGTATGTGTAGGCCTCACTGGAGTATGGATTAATGTAACAATTAATCAGTGCATATACAAGTCATATGAAAGCCCTGAAAACGGCATGCGCTGAAAAGAAGACTTGAGTGAATACAAAACTGGGCCCACCATCACATCCGGCTTGCCCAGAAGTGCTGAAAAAGTAGCTCCTTAGTTTTAGAGGTGCCTCCAAGGCCAACAGATAGAGAATGAATTGATAAGACCTGTACAGAGCTCCAAAACAAAGATCAGTAAACAGGTGGCCATATCTCATGGGAAGGTCACACTAACTGGTGAGAAGCAGGGTGTGGATTGTGTCACCTAAATATGTTTTAGTAATTGGTGAGAACTAGAAAGTGTCTGTTGTAAGCATGATTTTTGTTTTGATTGATTGGTGCATAGAAAGGGCCTGGGAACTCGTAACACTTTGGACTGGGCTTGGGGATTATGTTCATGCCTGCACCATACCTGCAAATGACCTGGCTAATACCATGGACCAGCTGGGCACAGACATTAGTGGCTAAGCTTGTTTGTGGACTATAAACTTAGTCAACCTTTTTGTCACTAAGAACCAAAGCCTACAGCCTTTTTCCTGGAACAATTAGGTTGTTAGGGGCACAGCATCACCGATGGTCTCCTGAGAGCATACACAGGCCATCCAAACCGAGGGAGCCCAACTTGACCAGTTGCACTTGTAGGCGACTGGTAGGAGGGACATGGGGGAGCACATGCTCCCCCTGACAGGGATGTCCCTGCCGCCAAGGCCGCCAAGAGCTTCTGTGGGTGCTTGCCAGCCCCGTCCCTGCCGCTGGCTTCTGCAGGTGCCTCCCCAGACTCAGGAGGCACCAGTTGCCCAAGGTAGCACCTAACCCCCAGACAACACTAATAGAGTCAGATGACAACATCGGCAGTCAGTCCTGTCTACGTTGATGACTCCCTCAAGACCTACAGCATGAAGGACTGTCCATTTCTGTTACTTATGGCCCTGGGGAATCAATCTCAGTCCCCTGGCACTGGGCAGGGTGCTTCCTCACTTATTCTCCAACTCTGCTGAAACACAAGCCGTGGTCAGACAGACTGGGAGTACCCATGCTTCCCAATATATGAGTGGGTAGCACAAGCTAGAGCAGGTTCACTTAGCCAGGTCACATCAGCACATGGTTTTCTAATCAACAGCTGCTTGCATGAATCTGCAGTCTCTTCACCAGGCCCCATCAACAAGACAGAAACTGTGGGAAAGAACTAGGAAGCACTAGGATGGGCACTGGCTTGCTGAGTAGCAGCTCTGCAGAAAAGGACCTGGGGGTGACAGTAGACAATAAGCTGATTGTGAGCCAGCAGTATGCCCTCACTGCCAAGAAGGCTAATGACATACTGGGCTACATTAGTAGGTGTGTTGCCACTTGCCAGCAGATTGAGGGTAGTGATTATTCCCCTCTATTGGGCACTGGTGAGGCCACATCTGGAGTCCTGTGTCCAGTTTTGGGCCCCCCCCCACTACAGAAAGGATGTGGACAAATTGGACAGAGTCCAGAGGAGGGCAACGGAAATAGTTAGGGGCCTGGGGGACATGACTTGTGAGGAGAGGCTGAGGGAACTGGGCTTATTTAGTCTGGAGAAGATTGAGGTGGGATTTAGTAGCAGCCTTCAACTCCCTGCAGGGGGGTTGCAAAGAGGATGGAGCTGGGCTGTTTGTCTATGGTGACAGATGACAGAACAAGGAGCAATGGGCTCAGGTTGCAGCAAGGGACGTTGAGGTTGGATATTAGGAAAAACTCTCTCACGAGGAGGGTAGTAAAGCACTGGAAGGGTTTACCTAGAGAGGTGGTGGAATCTCCATCCTTGGAGGTTTTTAAGACCCGAGTAGACAAAGCCTCGGCTGGGATGATGTAGTTGGGGCTGGTCGTGCTTGGAGCAGAGGGTTGGATTAGATGCGACCTCCTGAGGTCCCTTCCACCCCTAACTTTCTCTGCTTCTATGAAGCAGTAGCATAACTTGGGGTGGGTAATCAGGGCACCAGCCCCAGGTCCCAATTTAGGAAGAGCATCACAATGGCACCCCCATCCCTGGAGTCTGTGCCCTAGCAACAGAAGCAACCTTAGTGTTGCTGTTGCGGCACCAGCTGGGTGCATGGACACTGCGCTGCTGCTGCAGGAGCAAGAGCCTGCAGAAGCAAGGAGCACAGGTAGACCACACTGTGACAACAGCAGCTGTGGACTGTTTCTGAGTACTGAGAGTAGGTAAGACTCCTGCTCCCCTCCCCACCCTGAGCCCTCTGCACCCCCTCCCCGCTGGCACTCAGCAGCTGAAACTTCCCCTAACCCCCCAGCTCTGCAGCAGGATTTGTCCAGGGTACAAACCTTGCCCTACTTAGACCCCACTAGTAAATGGGGGAGAGAGCTCAAGGAAGACAGCGGGCTCCTCATCTACACCCAGCAGTTGCAGAAGTCCCAGTCTAGTGCTCCTTTTTGCTGGATTCTATATCCAGTTGTTTCTGCTTGCTCACACCACTTCCCTTGTAACACGGGTCTCTAGAGACTTCACTATACAGGACATTCATTTTCTTTTTCCTGTTTGACCACGCATTGTGCTGACCCACTGTCCCTGCCCCAGTGAGGGGAGTCACAGCACCCCTTCACTCCCCAAAGCAGAGACCCATGACCTTTGAATCGGCTTCCCTCCTGCAACTCCCTCACCACGGAGGCCTTCTGCTCCCTCCGCCCCTTCAAAGTTTCCATTACATCTGAACTGTGAAGATGCAGCCAGGCTTCTGCTCTAAGCCCTGGAGGAGCAGAATCCTGCCCACACCTCACAAAACCTGGCCTGTCATCTTTGGTAGGGCAGGGGGCTTGCGGGAAGAGATTGCTACAGCCCAGAGACCAACTGGCTAAGCAGCAGCTCTGCAGAAAAGGAAATGATCCTTCGGGCACAAAGCAAGGCGATCCCCGAGCAAGGCAAAAGGGGGAAAGGGGCCAGGAGGCTTCCCTGGCTGACCAGAGAAATCCAGGGCAGCCTAAGGGACAAAAGGGGAGCACATAAAAAGTGGAAACAGGGAGAGATCACCAAAGATGAATATACCTCCTCTGCTCGTGCTTGTAGGGAGGCAGTTAGATGGGCCAAAGCTGCCATGGAGCTGAGGATGGCAACCCAAGTAAAAGACAACAAGAAATTGTTTTTTAGATATATTGGGAGTAAAAGGAAGGCCCAGGGAGGAATAGGACCCCTGCTAAACGGGCAGAAACAATTGGTGACGGACAGAGGGGACAAGGCTGAACTCCTCAACGAGTTCTTTGCCTCAGTGTTCCTGAGCGAGGGGCACGACAAGTCTCTCACTGGGGTTGTAGAGAGGCAGCAGCAAGGCGCCAGACTGCCATGCGTAGACCCTGAGATGGTGCAGAGTCATTTGGAAGAACTGGATACCTTTAAGTCGGCAGGCCCGGATGAGCTCCATCCAAGGGTGCTGAAGGCACTGGCCGAC
>NW_005841874.1:551181-557164 GCF_000455745.1 Alligator sinensis
TCTACACCCAGCCCTCTTTCCTGCTTATGCAGGGGGTCGGACTCGATGATCTATTGAGGTCCCTTCCAACCCTAACATCTATGAATCTATGAAAAGGACCTGGGGGGTGACAATAAGATGGACAGGAGCCAGCAGTGTGCCCTTGTTGCCAGGAAGGCTACCAGCATCCTGGGCTGCATTGGTAGGAGTGTTGCCAGAAGATCAAGGGAAGTGATTCTTCCCCTCTATTCAGCACCGGGGAGGCCACATCTGGAGTCCTGTGTCCCATTGTGGGCCCCCCGCTGTAGAAAGGATGTGGACACATTGGAGCTAGTCCAGCGGAGAGCAACAAAAATTATTTGGGGGCTGGGGTGCGTGACTTATGAGGAGAGGCTGAGGAAACTGGGCTTATTTAGTCTGCCAAAGAGAAAACTGAGGGGGGATTTAATAACAGCCTTTAACTCCCTGCAGGGCAGTTGCAAAGAGGATGGAGCTGGACTGGTCTCAGTGGTGACAGATGACAGGACAAGGAGCAATGGGCTCAGGTTGCTGCAAGGGACGTTTAACTTGAATATTAAGAAAAACTCTCTCACTAGGAGGGTGGTGAAGCACTGGACTAAGTTACCCAGAGAGGTGGTGGAGTCTCCATCCTTGGAGGTTTTTAAGACCCGGGTAGACAAAGCCTTGGCTGGGATGATGTAGTTGGGGCTGGTCCTGCTTGGAGCAGGGGGCTGGATTAGATGTGGCCTCCCAAGGTCCCTTCCAGCTCTCATTTTCTATGATTCTGTGATTGGATCTGGGTCTATTGGATCTGTCAGTCCCCAGCTTTCATGCCGTCTTCTTCCCTCCTCCCCAGGGCAGCACAGACCTCACACCCATGAGACTCTGGGCTATGTGGATGCTCAGCACCTGGCATCTTCCATGGTGACATTTAAGGCTGGCTTGTCAGAGCAGCCTGGTGGATTCAGAGGAAATCCAGCCATCGTTGAAGTCCCAAGGAGCTGAGCTCTTCATGAAAGGCCAGGGCTCCAGCATTGCAGCAGCCGTCAGGACACACCTGCAGCTACTCCAGGAGGAAGCAGTGGGGGTGCCTCCACCCTACACTGATGGCATCTGCCCTGTACTCTCTTCACCAGCTACTTCTGAGGTGGCAGGTGTTATTTTTAGGCTGACCTAATGAACACAAGAGACCTTTCCCCCGGGCTCTACCTGACCAGTGCTAGGGGGATGGACTAGAGGGACAGCAGAAGACAGATGGAGGGTAGAAGAGCTGCCTTGTCCCCAGCTACATCTGCTCCACAAAGGAGCAGCCAAATCTGTTTCCTCTGCCTCCTGGCTCAGCTGTGGGAACAGGTCGTTTCAGGCAGACCTGTTCAGTATGACAGCTGTCATTAGGAGGCCGCTCTTACACTGAGCAGCACAATGAAACCATGCTATTGTGTGGTCCCAGTCACTGGGACTCGAGCCCAAGGGTTGGTGAGGCTTATCACCAACAGTGCGGTCAGGTGGCACCAACACCTGCCAAGAAGAAATGTGCTAACTCATGGGCAATTGCACAAGAGGCCACCCAGTCAGCCAGGCACTCCCTATAATGTCTCTGTGGGAGCAGAGCCCTGAGCTCCACCTGGGTGGCTATGGGATGGATCTTCAGCATCAGGGCATGGCACAGGGGTGTTTGGAGTGCATGGTTTTAACCAGCAGCTGTGCAAACAATCTCAGATCCAGGCTTCTGCAGCAAGGACATGGCCTTGCATTTGATCAGGGCAGTGTTAAAAGCTTTGCTGCGGGCAGCTACCCAGAGCACATCAGGACCCATCTGGGACTTGAAGCCACTAGAACCATGTCTTTTCATCTCCACAGTGCGTTGTGCATGCCAAAGCAGGAGAGAGATGTTTTCCTTCTGACCTGGTCACTCCCATTTCACCAGAAATGTCCCCCATGCTCACCTGGCACTTTCAGTAGAGGAGAAATTCATGTACTTCTTGTTGCAATCCATTAACCCCTTTGCTGCTGCATTTCTCTGAGTCAATTGTTCTTAACCTTTTTAGACTCATGGCATGCCTCAGAAAATTTGAGCTCTCAGTTTCCTCTCCTTCTCCGCCTGCAGAAAAATATTAGAGCAATTCTTTGGTTGCAAAGGACTCAGAAAGACAACAATGCATTGCCACATTGCCTCCCTGAGGAAGTGACTTATCTCTGGCCCACTAATGGGCTGGGGCCACTGAACCTTCCTTTCCCAAACATGCCATGCGTTAGGGTGGCACAATGCCTAATCCCACACCTGGCTCCCAAGGGAGGGCAATGACCTAACAAACCATAGGAGACTGGGATGGATCCACATTTGTAGTCACCTGCTAACACACTAGGGTAGTGTTTCTCAATCGATGGGATGCATCCCACTGGTGGGACACAAAGGTCGTGTAGTGGGGACCCAGGGAAGCGGTGACAGGTGCTTCCAGGTTTGCCATCGGCGCTTCCACTGCCGTGTGCCACCGGCACTTCCAGGTTTGCTCGTCGACCAGCCGGCAGGGGGTTCCCTGCTGGCTCGTCGTTTATCATGGTGGGACCAGGGTTTTTGGGACCAATGGTTGGTGGGACCAATGGTTGGTGGGACGTAAGGTGCAAAACACTAGGGCCCTCCATCTGCCATTTCTGCTTCAAACCTGTGCCCTCTCCTTGAGGTGGGATGTGCCTTCTAGAAACAATGAAAGAATTCAGATTAGGAAGAAGTCTCCGCATCCTCAGTTACCCTCACAGGAGGTGGATGGCACCTTATTTCTAGTCTGAACATAGAAGCTGAAGCCCGACTACCACTGGATCTTGTTATGTCTTTTTCGGGGAGACTGAAGAGCCATCCACGCTCAGTGGCTCTTTCCTCGTGTGGATATTTGTAGGCCACACGCAAAGAACTTCTTCATTTCCTCTCCAAAAGAAAAACCTAACAGAAAGACTTGCTTCTTCTCACCAAGAGGAGACTCTGCTGACCTCAAATCATCCTAGCAGCATTTTTCCCCCAAGCCCCTCAGATGAGCTGCTCTATGCCTCTTAGTGAACTATGGGAGAACTCGCCTGATTTTGACTTGGGTCTTTGCTGCAGGATAAGGCATTCCCCATCATCTCTTTTCAAGTAGGGGGACACAGCTAAACTCAGTATCCAGCAATGATTTCATTAATGCCCTCTCTGGAGACACCATCCCCGCTGCTCAATATTTACCTGCCTGTACATCCACAGGAGCCTGCACAGGTTTGCTCTGTTCTTTTTCCAAGTCTATGAACACAGCATGGAGATGCCAGTTCACCGTAGCCAGATTACTTTATGCTCCTCATGTCAGGCTCAGCTACATTTCTGCGGGGATCATTTGTGTGACTTGTGGGTCATGAGAAAGATTCCCTGCAGCATTGCCTGCCCAGTGCCAGATCAGAGAGGAGACCTATGATCCAGCTCCTGAAATGTTCCCAGAGTCCCTGGAACGCCTGCAAAGTAAGGCTCCCACACTCATGCTTCAGCACGCTTTACAAGGGAACAACCAGCCCACGCAGCGCCCTGCAACTCCCGTGAGACCCTCCAATAAACATACCAGAACTCAAAACCCAATGCAGACGAGCCAGCGTGTACAGGCAGCAAGATCACGTGCACCAACTGGAGTATCCCAGGCCCAAAAGGGAGGATCACAAGCAGCAAGTGTGGCTTCTTTCTCCTTCACTGTGTGCTCAAAGCCCTCTGCCTATACTCTTGGGCCCACAAGGAGGCCAGTCTAAGACCTCCCCAGTACCATCTGCTGTTTTTAACTGCTGGCAACATGCCTTGGGTCAATGAGGCTCACCCCTTCAGGAGTTTCACTGCTCCAGCTGGAGGCAAGAGCTGAGCTCATCAAAGACCAACTCCTCACCCCCTCTGCCAAAATGAGTTCCTGGCTCTCTCAGGCTGTTAGAAAAGTGAGGTGAGAATGCAATGCACTTTGCACTGCTTCTTGCAGGTCAAGAGAAAGTTGAGATCCCAACTACCATGCTTGAAAACAGCTCCCATGAGACTGGGGAGGAGGGTCTGGAAATCTCATGGACCTTCATGGCAGCACTAACTGAGCTGGTCTCCATGCTGGGGGCAGGGGCAACATGGGGATGTCATCTATTAGCAGCTGAGGGCAAAGGGAGCTAGTCAGAGCCTTCCAGCCTGGGATGCTCCTTGCTGAAGCCAAAGAGACCCCTGCCAGGAACTGAGCCCAGCAGCCTCCCCTTGCTTGCACCTCATGGCAGCCAGCAGCAGGAGCCAGAGGACCCATCCTAGCTTCTGGACAACACTGGTCACTCTGCTCAGAGGCTTGAGTGCTGGATTGTTTCCCCAATTATTTGCTGTAATCTCTTCTCCCACCCCTTCAGCAATTGCTGCAGCCCCTCTGCTGCCCAGCTGCCCCCAGGGCACTCACCACTTTCCCTCACTTACTCTGAAAGCCTCTTCCTTATCCCAGCTTCAAACACCCCCAGAGAGAGGCTAGAAAGGGGAACACTAATGACAAACCACATCCCTTATGGATCCTGAGGCTTTCCATAAACTGTTCAAAATAGGCTGTCCTCTTGCTGTTTGGTTAAGTGCCCATAGAGGACCACTTCTCTGATCATGATTCTGAAACCTGTCCCCACCAGGAGCATGTGTACTTTCTTCCATACCTCTCTGGCACATGGGCAGAGCCAGAAGAGGTGGTCAATTGTTTCTGCCTGCCAACAGCAGGTTGGCCTTGGGCAGTTCGATGGACCTTTCTGCCCGGCACTGTTTCTCCATGCCCATACGGGGAGTGCCCGGTGGGCCGTCTGCCAGTGCTCTTTCTGTGGGTCCTTGCAGAAGATTTGCTCCCAAACAGTCTGGCAGCTGTCACCAGGTAGCAAGTCCACGGGCGATATGTCTCTTGCTCTCACCACCTCCCATATCTTGCAGTGGTTAACCAGAGTTGCTAGAGCCATGTTGTGCAGCTTGTATTTTTCCCAGAAGCACTTCACAAATAGGCACTCGGACCCCTGTCGAGGACTGTATTAAAATGGGTTTGAGTGAAACATACTGGTACTACAGGAGGACAAAGGAGGACAATAGGAACGAGATGGTGGACCTCATATGGTGGAGAGGGGACTGGCATAGACTTTCCAGAGACAAGCCCTCCAAAAAGAGAACAACGAGCACAATGGTGAGGACAGCGACGACGATGAGGACAAATATGCCGACAAGGAGTGAACGCACTAGAATGGTGATGGGTGCATGGGCATGCGGGTGCACGGTGCAAACTTTGTAACGGGGCTAAAATAGCTTAACTGGTAAAGTGCGTTTTGGTCTGTCAAGTGAACCACAGTGATCAACTGACAGGTAGAGGTACAGTTACACACACACACACACACACACACACTGTACTTCATAGAATTAAATATTTTGGCACAAAAAAACGTATGGATCCCAAGTCCCATGAGGGTGAAGACAACCACTTTCCTCCATGGTTTTTTCTTCTCTACAAGCGCCACAGGGCAGGTTCTGCATCTTGCCACAGGGGCATGTAGCAGCAGGTACAACACGGCTGTCTCACTTTTATCGCCGTAAAGCAGAAACCAAGCCAAACCACAGGCAGCCAAGATGCTGCGGATCAAAAGACCGAAGGCAGCGAGATTCACAGCACCAGAGGAACCGGGGGTGCAAGAGCCCAGCAAAGTCCCAGCCAGTTTCTCCAGCTGATGTGTCTGGAGCAGGGGAGAAATGGAGACGGAGAAGGGCAGCACTGGGGAAACAGTGCCTCGTGGGTGGAAAGGAGAAAAAGGAGGAGACATACAACCTTTTTTGTACAGAGGCCAGTACAGTCCAGGATTCCTGCCTCTTAGGTCCCCGGGGGATGCACACAGCCATGCATCCAGCACGGCCCTGCTACCTGTACGCACTGGGCTGTTACAGCAGACCACAGCAGTAAGTAGCCATTAGGCCTTAATAGGAAACTTATTTTGTTCTGTTGCTAAGGAACAGGCTCTACCGCTC
>NW_005841874.1:557195-559488 GCF_000455745.1 Alligator sinensis
TCTCCCCTGCAGATTTCTGAGCCACCAAGCTCCAGGGAGAGGAGAGTACTCACCAAAGAAAAGTCATCACCCCTCAAAGCTGCAGGCTGCTCTGGGCACTGCCCTTCTGAAGGCACGGAGATGGTCAGGCTGGAGCCATCACCTGCAGTCAGCTCCACACTTAACCTATGATCTCCAAGTCAGAGCTCAAGATGCTTGTTAGCCCCAAGTCCTGCTGGCTTCTCAAAGGGTGGGGGACACCAGGGTATGAGCTTACCTAGGCCAGGTGTGAGCACTCACTCTGCAAACCCCTTTGCAAGTGAGCACCTACAGCTCTGCACTGCAGTCAGCAAACGTGCTCTCAACCCCCTTACCCAGCCAAGGGAGGGGTGTTGGGAGGGCACTGCCAGCCTGTTAGCACATAAGGGATTTCACCTGGGCCCTCACTGCAAACAGGTGAGTGACTTGCTTGAGTGCAAGTGGACCCCAAGCTCTGCCCCACACCCCCTGGTGCCATCCATCCCTAACTGTGGATGGGGGAGATGGTAATAGTGTCACAGCTGGGTGTCAGCCTGTGCCTAGGCTAGCTCTGCAGCATACAGAACTCCGAAGGGAAAGTTTCTGATTATGCTGAGACCTTGAGGCTGTTTGTTGAGACTGTAGAAACTACTTATGGGAAAAACATGGGTCTGGAGGATGTGGTATCGCCACATCACATGCCCATCCTACGACCTGCTGCTGTGGAGGGAATCCACTGGGGCATTTTCTCAGTGTAAGGGCGGATTAGCTTGGTCAACTGGAAACAAAGCAGGTGAACTGGAAGCCCCTGCTATGAGGAGTCACAGCACCAGCCAGAGCAGAGATTAGGCCTGAGTGGGAAAGGATCCTAGTAGCATCTGGCCCAGATAAAACAGACTGAAATGCTTGCAGCGCTGAAAGGGTGCCTCACTCCATCCTCTCCAGAGTGCTCCACCAAAGACACCAGCTGCCACACTGAACAGTGGGAGGGCAGGCAGCACACATGGGCCAAGTGGGGCGGGCAGGCAGGCATTATAATATGACCAAGTGCATAAGGAGAAGCTGCTATAAGGCCAGGACCTGGCAACTGCCGGTGAAATAAGTCACAACTGGCCAGGTAGATGGGATCATGGGGTTCCCCTAGCACAGATCTGTGGGTCCTAATGACAAGTCAATACTCTTAACTTAGCCTAGCTAGCTTGGCCTCACATGGCTTCAGGCCTGCCCTGGAAATGTGGAGCCTCTTGGTATGACAGCCTGTCTGGTCTGAACAGCACTGGGGACTGCTGGGGAAATCAAGGGACATGAGACCACTCTCTGGAGTAGGAGGATGCCGATGCCGCCGACAAATGACGGCTGATGGCTTTAGCTTGTTCTGCTCCCACTGCCCAGTTTCCAAGGGCTCATGGAGCAGAAGTGACAGCCATGATCTGGTGGGTCAGGCTCCCGGTGCAGCAGAGAGATGCTAACCGGGACATACTGCTCCTCTCTGAGCATGCCTTACAGCTTGGAGGCCTTAGGGCAGTTCCCTGGGAAGCAGTGGAGACCCCCTCTGCCCCTTCACAGGAGACAGCAGCCCCTTTGTAACTAGCGGGGCTAAGGTGTTGGACTTCAGAAGGGCCAACTTTAGCAAGCTTGGAAGGCTAGTTAGTGAGGGGATGCAACTCAAGAACATAGAGCAAATGGGGGTCCAGGAGGGTTGGAGGTATCTCAAGCGAGTGATCCTTGGGGCTGAAAAGGAATCTATCCCATTACGTAGGAAGGGAGGTAAGGGGGCAAAAAAGCCCCCTTGGCTGAACAGGGAATTCCAGGAGAGTCTGAGGGCAAAGAGAGAGACGTATAGGCAATGGAAGCAGGGAGCAGCCATCAAGAAGGAATCTCTCTCCCTAGCGCACTATTGCAGGGAGGCAGGCAGGCAGGCCAAGGCAGGGCTTGAGCTTGGGCTGGCTTCAACAATCAAGGACAATAAAAAGTCCTTCTTCAGGTATATAGCGGGCAAAAGGAAAGTTCAGAGCAACATAGGGCCCCTGCAGGACAGATCAGGACAGTTGGTGGTTGATGCGGGGAAAAAAGCAGAGCTCTTCGATGAGTTCTTCGCTTCAGTATTTCTATGTACTGACCAAGCCAATTCCCCCACCTCGATCATTGACGGATGTCCACAGGGCACCCGTCCGCCTACGGTTAGTTCTGAAATAGTTAAGGAGCTCCTGGAGGAGCTGGATGGGTACAAGTCAGCAGGCCCGGATGACCTCCATCCACGGCTGCTGAAAGAATTGGCCAGTGTCATAGCTGAGCC
>NW_005841874.1:560432-576091 GCF_000455745.1 Alligator sinensis
CAAGAGACGGCTGAGGGGAGATCTTGTGGCTGCCTATAAATTTATTAGGGGAGGTCAACAGGGAATAGGAGAAGCACTGTTTACTAGGGCACCCCAGGGAGTGACTAGGAATAACGGGTGTAAACTGGTTGAGGGTGGATTTAGGATAGATATTAGGAAGACATTTTTCCCCGTCCGGGTGGCCAGGATCTGGAATGGGCTTCCAAGAGAGGTGGTGCTATCACCTAGCTTGGAGGGCTTCAAGAGGAGGCTAGATAGTCACCTGGCTTGGGTCGTCTGAGCTCGGTCCTCTTTCCTGCCAGGGGCAGGGGGTCGGACACAATGATCCATTGGGGTCCCTTCCGACTCCACAATCTATGAATCTTTGCCCTGCACCCCCCAGGCAGCAGGGGCAGCACCCCAGCACCCACTGGTGGCAGCACAGGAGCCCTGCAGGCAGGTGTGATCCTGCCCCCCCAGGGAAGCTGGGGAGGGGGTTCCCAAAGTTGGAACTGAGGAGGGATGGGGAGCGCAGCCGTGTCCTGCCCTGGTGTGGCCCCCGCTTCCGCTGATGCCCCTGGGGGAAAGCGACAGCTCTTTCTGGCCGACAGTAACTGAAGGAGGGTTGCCATTGCCCCAGCCTCGCACACTGCCCTGGCTGGTTCTGCAGGCTCAGGGGACACCAAGCAAGAGCTGTGGCTCAGCATCGCCCTCTCTGGACCTGCCACAGCTGAACTCCAACAGCTCTTGTCTGTCTCTCAACCCTGCACCCCCTGTCCTTCCCCAGGGCCCAGCTCTGTGGAGCTCCTGCCCTTTCCCATCTCCCAGCCTCGTACTCGGATGTCTTTTTGGTCTCCTTCCTCCATGCCCAGACCTCAGCTCCCCTCCCGCTGACCTTCATTTACTGCTCAATGCCAACTTCCCCGCAGGGGCTCAGGGAGCACCCTTGGGCACCCAGCAACAAACCCCTTTCCTCAGGGTGCCTGTCAGCTTCTCTCCGACCTAGAGATTAGCGTGAAGATTAGGTGAGGAAGGAAGCAGCTGCCGCGCTCCCACAGCAGGGCACGTCCCCTCTCCTTTGCCCCTCAGGCTTCGCTGAACTGGGATCCGTAATCCCCAGGGCTCAGAGGCAGACAGAGGCTTTCCGCTCATTCAGTGCTATATAATAGCAGTAGGCAACCATCGATGCTCTGGATCACACTGTATACATAAGAGGTCTAGTCAGGAGCCTGATGAACCTGCTTGTGGCTGATAAGCCCAGTTTGGGAGTGACACAGCTTGTGACAAGCTTCCCAGCTCCACGTGCTGTCTGAGTTGAGATCCAAAAAGTTTACAGTGCACCACTTCCTCCTTTCTCACTTTGCTTTTCAGGGTTGTGCTAATGCAACAAACAGCTCTGCTCTCAGCATCAGCTTGCCAGGCGTCACCCCCACACCCAGGGCTGGCATGTGCTGGGAAGGCCAGATGCAGCATGGCAGGGCCCTTGGAGAAGGGGCTGCTCTCACACCCCTCCGCAGCCAGGGACCCATTCCTGCAAACCAGAAGAGCCACAACTCGCTCCATGTGGGCTCATTTACCCAGCCTTTGCCAAGCTCCCCGCTGCTGCGACTGTCTCTCAGTCACAGGAGGGAGCCCCGGGGAGTTCGGCCCCCGTGCTTTATTCAGCTCCTGGCCTCTCTGCTGAGACAGCCAACAAAGGAGCAATTTAATGCAGGTGGCAGGGGAAGCCCAGCAGCATCCCCGACTGGGGCTCTCCGCAGGTGCCAGCCTTTCACTGCTGTTGATATGGAAAAGAGAGGAACTCATTAAAGGAAAAGTGGGCGAGTAAGTCTCCCTGCTGCGCGCTTGGCTGGGAGCCGGTGAGTGGGAGGAATCCGGTGGAAAGGTCAGTGTTTTCGAATCACAGCGTTCTATTTAATTCTCGGGTTTATTAATGATCCTGGGTGCTGCCAGGAGCCCGACGACAGCGCCAGTGGAAATCCTCTCACAAGCGAGTCTGTAGTATTGCTCCTGACTCTCACCAGGCTCACAGAGGGCTGAACCCGAGCCAGGGTTTTCTGCTGGACGCTGGGCCAGCGCAGGTGTCTACTTTGCCCTTGTCACATGTCCTGCACCAGAACCCGGCGTGCCAGGGTGGTGAGGATGCTGATGCTGCACTGCGCTGCTGCCGGCCTGTGCCACGAGGCAGCTCCTTCAGCATTGGCACTGCTCTCCTGGGTAGATGCTTATGGCAAGCTTCCCTCTGTCTGCTCCTCTGCCAGGCACCCAGGGCAGGTAAGGGACTTCTGGTATGTGGAGCTTCTTCCTTCCCACATAAGGGGTGCAGAGCTCAGACATTGTCCTTTCCAGTCTGCAAAGCCTGCCAGATGCCACCAGCACTGCTGCTCCCTGCCCTCCTAAACAGGGTTGGCTGGACCCTGATGGTCAGCTCCATCAGTGCCACCCCTGGAGTGGCTGAATGTGCCCCCATGGCTGTCCTCCCACCAGCTGACATGAGAGTCCCAACAGCAGAGCTGCAGGCAGGACACTGATCCACAGGCCTCTGTGCATGCTCTCTTGTAATGCCACTGAAAGCCCAGGCCGGGCTGAGCCGAATATCCCCACGTCCTTGCCCTCTGCCATGATCTCTGCTGGCCCTAGCCTCTGCCTGTCTCCACACTGCAGTGCCTGGCAGGGGTTAGCTCATGTTCTTACCCTGTTCCTGACTGCAGGTAGCTGGTCCTCCAGCTCCTCTGCAGGAGACAGCAAAAAGCAGGGAGCTTTGCCAGAGGTACCCAAGTGGGGTTGGACCAGGGCTTAAGAGCCATCAGGAGCAGCAGTTCCAGCAGGGGAAAGCTGAAACTGCGTAGCCTGTAATCAGATTGATGCTGGGACTTCTTAGTGATGGCTGTGGCCTGGTATGGGCCCACTCACAGCCAGCACAGAAGCCGACAGTCACTGACTCTGGTAACTACCTCTCTTTTCTCCTGGCAAACAGGGAAGCCAGTGGCTTTTTTAACAGTCTGACCTGAGTTCAAAGTGCCCCACAGGTCATAGCCATGTGCTTCCCAGCTAAATCTCCCTGGCTCACTGTCAGGTAAGATTTCGCCCTGCTTTGGGAGAAGACTCAGCCTGGGTATCTCCACTCAGCAGCATTGGTCACTCTCCCCTTGGGGTTTTCCAAAGGGTTTGCAACATTTCCAGACAGAAAAACACCATTTTTCTAAGGGACTCAGCCCAGGACCTGAACATCCAGCAGGACTCATCCTCCTTGCAGCAACACCAGCCTCCCATATCCTCATCTTGGTGAAGAATTCAGTGGCTGATGCAGGAGGAACTAAGTCACTTTGCAATTGTGGGCATTTTGTGAAGAGAACTGCAGTGACACCCTGGGGCAAAACACAGAACACATGACTGCAGCCGATTGTGGGGGGTGAGAAACAAAGGTAGCCTCTGAGCCTTGCAAGGGGTTGCAATAGCCATTAGTGTCATTTAAGCAGCGCAGGGAGCTGTTCTAAGTTATACCAACTTCCCCAGAGCTGCCCAGACCTGGAGCAGCCCTCAATGCCCACTGCAGCCAGCACTACAGCCTGCCCTCTCCTCTGACCCACCACCGAAGGTTGGCAGTAGGCCTGCATGGGCCAGCTTACCACTACACAACTAAACACCTGCCCTCAGAATGAACTTTCATGGCCACTGTGCAGTGCCATCAGGGCATAACGGGAGTGAGAACTGTCTCTTCCCTAGTCAGCAACCAAGAGCAGAAGTGACTCAATAACCACAAGGGCCTGAATTGGATGGCAAACTGGCTCTTTGCCCCTGCTCTATTCTTCTCTCCACCCACGAGGCAGTTTTCCCAGTGCTGCCCTTCTCCTTCTCCATTTCTCCACTTCTCCAGACACATCAGTAGGGTGATCCAGGCTGACCTTGACAGGCTCAGGAAATGGGCAGATGAGAACCTGATGGTGTTTAACACTGAAAAATGCAAGGTTCTCCACCTTGGAAAGAAAAACCTGCATCATCCTTATAGGCTTGCAAGTGCTATGCTGGATAGTACTACGGACGAAAGGGACTTGGGGGTCAGGATTGACCACAAGACGAATATGAGCCTGCAATGTGATACTGCTGCTAGTAAAGCAAGCAAAACGCTTGCTTGCATCCACAGATGCTTCTCAAGCAAATCCCAGGATGTCATTCTCCCATTCTACTCGGCCTTGGTGAGGCCGCAGCTGGAGTACTGCGTCCAGTTTTGGGCTCCACAATTCAAAAAGGATGTGGAGAAGCTTGAGAGAGTGCAGAGGAGAGCCACATACATGATCAGAGGTCAGGAAAACAGGCCTTATGATGAGAGGCTGAGCGCCATGGGACTCTTCAGCCTGGAAAAGCGCAGGCTCAGGGGTGACCTGGTGGCCACCTATAAGTTTATCAGGGATGTTCACTAGGATCTGGGGGAACGTCTCTTCACCAGAGCGCCCCAAGGGATGACAAGATCGAATGGTCACAAACTCCTCTGCGACCATTTCAGGCTGGACATAAGGAAGAACTTCTTTACTGTCCGAGCCCCCAAGGTTTGGAATAGACTGCCACCGGAGGTGGTTCAAGCACCTACTCTGAAGGCCTTCAAAAGACATCTGGACGTTTATCTTGCTGGGATCCTATGATCCCTGCTGACTTCCTGCCCCTGGGGCAGGGGGCTGGATTGGATGATCTTCCGAGGTCCCTTCCAGCCCGAATGTCTATGAAATCTATGAAATCAGCTGGAGGAACTGGCTGGGACTTTGCTGGGTTCTTGCACCCCCAGTTCCTCTGGTGCTGTGAGTCTCACTGCCTTCGGTCCTTTGATCCACAGCATCTCGGCTGCCTGTGGTTTGGCTTGGTTTCTACCCTACAGCAATAAAAGTGAGACAGCCATGCTGTACCTGCTGCTACATGCCCCTGTGGCAAGATGCAGAATCTGCCCCGTGGCACTTGTAGAGAAGAAAAAACCATGCAGGAAGGTGGTTGTCTTCACCTACATGGGACTCGGGATCCATCATTTTTAATTTTTTTTTTTTTGGCAAATATATAACTGTACCTCTACCAATCCATCAAATAACCACTGTGGTTCACTTGACAGACTAAAACACACTTTACTAGTTAAACTATTTTAGTTTGCACCGTGCACCCGTGTGCCCACGCACCCATCACCATTCCAGTGCTTTCACTCCTCATCGTCATATTTGTCCTCAACATCGTCGCTGTCCTCACCGTTGTCCTTGTTGTTCTCTTTGGAGGGCTTGCCTCTGAAAAGTCTATGCAGTCCCCTCTCCACCATATGAATGTCCCATTGTCTATGGGAAAGCTTCCTTATAACATCCTGATCATTTGAGTTTCAGATTTGTTGAGCTAGGAAGTGGCTGGCTGGTATGTTTGCTCTGAAGCCTAAGGAGGATTTTTCTGCAAAGTTTAAGGAAAATTATTCCAGTCATTTTTTATTTATAGATCATCAGCAAATGCCCTGACTTGAAAACCTCACATTTGGCTTCCCCTAGCCATGAATGGGCAAATTCCTGCCTCTGAGTGATAATTTGGGAAATTGGATGTAATTAGCCCAAAGTTGCTTGATTTTGCTGTGGGTCCCCGTGGGCCCGGTTCTGACAGTAATGGGAACCACAGGCATTGGGCCAAATTTCTGGAGCGGCATCTGTATTTAGTGCTGTACAAGCAGAAAAGACGCAATGTCCCTGCCCTAAGAAGGACGCAGTAAATCTCCCATTCCAGATCACTCCTCGAGACTGTAACCTCTGTACTAACATTAGCCTGGACCCTTTGTTCCATGCCATACTTCTCTGTTGAGACAGCAGCGCTCCCATGCTGACTCTGATGCTCTGATATGCTGACGTCTCACCTCCTCCCTATTTTTAACAGGATGTAGGTGATTTATTTCTCCCAGGCATCTTGTTCGTAATGCAGCAGGTGCTGCTCAGCTGTGTCCTTCCTACCTACTTTCTCCCAACCTACCAGCTGCTTTACCAAAGGCCCTAAGAGGTAAAACAACTTGTTCAAGCTGGAGAGTGACATTCAGGGTTGTGATCGTGAAAGGGTCTTTCTAATTATTGCTCTTCTTGTCAGCTTTAGTCGTGGATGGAGGTGCTCCTGAGGACACAGAAAGGCTGCTTTTTACCAATCCAATGCCCTAGCATGGTGCCAGGGGACACTGTGGAGCTGTGGGATCTAGCTGACAGGGCATAGGTCCATGGCCCTGACACTTGCTCCCAGCCAGGACATTTCAGTAGGATGTTAACCACTCTTCAATTCAGGTCCTTGTACTCTGCCTCTCTATATTCCCCCTCAAATTCAGCTGGGTATTGCATACTTCTCTCCTTCCTGCCATGAACTATTGCTTAGTGTTACCGGGAGCAGATAGACAGCGGCCAGTTTCCGCCCCAGGACGGGTCCTACTTCAGCAGTAGCTGAAGTGATCTCTAAAGGACTGCTCCCTATCTCACAGTGACACTGCAGGACTTTAGCAATGTGTGTAAAGCGCTTGAAAAGCCCAAGATAAAAAAGTCTATAAGGAGGGTATAGATCTGCTTCTTGAAAGCTGGCATATATCCTGTGCAGACAGCAACTAATTTCAATATGCAGGAAGTGCAATGTTAAGATACAGGCTTCTGCCCTCATGAAGGTTTCCCAGAAGCTGTTCTTGAGACCCTGTTCCCATCCCATTCATCCCTGAACCCTGGGCTAGCTCAGACCACTGAGCTGCACCATCCTGCACTGTCGGGTTGTCCAGGAACACCATGCAAGTACATACTGAGAACCCCGCTCCTTTTCTGCCAGGGGGAGTGCACTCCCGACACCTGTCCTACAGCCACAGCTCCATGGGGAGCCCTGAGCCTGTGCTCATCAGGAGTGGTGTGTGGGGTGGTGGTGGTGAAGATTATAGCCCTGGAAGGCACCCAGATCTGTAGGACATGAGAGAAGATATGAACAGGAATTACTTTCCTGCTAGCTTCATGGTGAAAGATGAGGCAGAGCTGGAGGCCAGGGACTTGCAGCCGGAGAAGCCAGAGATTAGCAGCACATTATTCACCGAGCAGTAGCTCCTGGTAAGCGCTCTTCTGCCCTAGTGTCAGCAGGATCCTTCCCCTAGAGAGAAGCTTCTTACTGGGGAAGAAGTCCCTCTGCAACTCAGTAGCACCCAGGAGGGAGACCCACTCCTGGCCCATCTCCTGCCTTCCCGGTACCGGGAAATGCACAGTTTGTTTTACCTGTGTGTGATCGAGAGTTGAGTTCCCGAGGATGTGAATGAATCCTGCAAGGAGCACAGTGACCACAGCAAGCTGGGCAGCGCAGTGTGCAAGTTGGGAGGATCCATGGGCTAAGTAACGATGAGATTAGCACAAGATGAGATCCATTTCAGCACATGATGGATATGCAGGGGATCACTTCAGTGAGACCTTTCAGGACTCACGTTGGCCACCTGGCTTTTGCATGTGGCCTGAAGCCCGAGACTTCTTGGGGCTGGTGTTTGTAGTTCCCAATGGTCTCTTTTCTTTGGGTCTCTGTTCCTCACAGGTGGGGGGTTCAGCACAAAGATCCCCATTCCCGTTTCCTATGAAACACCATTGATCTGAGCCCATGAAGCTTTGGCTAATCCAGCAGCAAAGACATGGGCAGCCATGACATCTGGGCCTGGTATGTGCTTCCCAGAACCCCATTATTGTGTAAAATAATAACACAGCAGCCCCCTTGGCTCTTCAGGGAACTAGCGGACCTCCTGCATCTTAAAAGGAAGACCTACAAAGGATGGAGGACTGGAACCACCACCAAGGAGGAATACTCTGGTCTGGTCCAAACCTGCAGGGAGGAAACCAGGAAAGCCAAGGCTGCGATGGAACTCCAGCTAGCTACAGACATCAAGGACAATAAAAAGTCCTTTTTTAGATATGTGGGGAGCTGGAGGAAAAGCAAGGGCAACACTGGACCCCTGCTGTCCTGAACCAGATGGGACAACTGACAACCGATGCCCAGGAAAAAGCAAGCTTGCCAAATGGGTATTTTGCATCAGTTTTTCACCAGTCCCATGGGACGCCCCTGCCCACTGTGGGACAGGGAGGCCTGGGTGAGGGAGAATCCTTACCATCCATCAAAGCTGACCTTGTGAAGGAACACCTTGACAGGCTGTATACTTTCAAGTCAGCCGGCCCTGACAGGTTACACCCCAGGGTACTCAAGGAGTTGGCAAGCATCATAGCTCAGCCCCCAGCACGGATCTTTGAGAACTCCTGGCGCGCTGGTGAAGTGTCCGACGATTGGAAGAAGGCCAATGTGGTGCCTATCTTCAAAAGAGGGAGGAAAGTGGATCCGGTGAACTACAGACTGTCACAGGACAGGGTCCTTAAGGATGGCTGTGATCTCCTAAGGCCCCTTCACCATGCCAATTCGGCCCGATGGGCACCCTCAGTTCTCACCTGCCACGTCTTTGATGGAAATATGACAATAGGGAGGCTGCCTTTAAGTCCTCTTGGACACTGTTTGATGGACTCTCTGACCCCGTGGGTTCCCAGACCCCTTGTGGGTCCCATTTTACAATGGGTGCTTCAGGATACCTAGCCTTATGGGCTATATGCATGGCTCCAACCATCCCTTTACCATGCCCCAAGCCTCGCAGATGGTACTGGCGTTGTCTTGCCTAGGCCTCATTATAATTCCTCACTGGGCTCTCCGCAGCCCTGTCTCTGCAGCCTCTCTGGCGCAGGGGTCCCCACACTGCCATGGGCCCCCAGTGAGGTCTCCTCCTTCCCCAAATAGCCTCACCCAAACCACCGGTGTTATGGAACAACCAACAAAACATGAGCCCCTGGGCTATAACATAATACAAGAGTGTGCTCTGCCCCTTTAAAAGCATCGAACTGCATCCCCGGCGCTAAGTCTCTAGTGAGCAAGGGCACTTGTGGAGCTCATGGAGCCCCATTAGCCCTGGGTGCAGCATATTAGGTGGTTGCTGCATCACTGAGCACCTCCTCCCTGGAGGCTCCTTCCCCTCTGGCTGCCAGCAGGACCTGAACTGCTGGGTCCCAGCCCTAGGGTTTATATAGGCCTAGGGCCCTGCCTCTTTCGGCCAGGTGCAGGTGCGGCCAATTCCCTCATTAGTCAGTTGCCATGGCAACCTGCACCTGGGCTCTTATCTGGCCCTTTGTGTTTCCTCCCCAGGCAATCTCTGCTCTAATAGGAGCAGGCACCTTAGTGCCCCGCGACACAGACCCATCAGCCCAACCTCTATCCGGGGAAGGTCTTGGGAAAGATTATCAAAGAGGTCATCTTATACAGGCTAGCTGATGGCAATATCCTGAGGGATACCCAGCACGGGTTTGTTGCGGGGAGGTCTTGCTTGACCAATCTCATTTCCTTTTATGACCAGGTGACCTATCACCTGGACAAGGGAGAAGAGATTGATGTTGTATATCTTGACTTTAAAAAAGCCTTCGATCTGGTATCCCACGATCACCTCTTGGCAAAACTGGCCAACTGTGGTCTCGACCTCCCCACAATCCACTGGCTGGGGAATTGGCTCCGTGGCAGGACCCAGAGGGTGGTGGTTGACGGAAGTCAATCATCGTGGTGCCCTGTGACCAGTGGGGTCCCTCAGGGCTCTGTCCTAGGGCCTTTACTACTTTACTAACTTTACTAACATCTTCATCAATGATGTGGATATTGGAGTCAGAAGCAGACTGGCCAAGTTCACCAACGACACCAAACTCTGGGGTAAAGCATCCACACCTGAGGACAGGAGGGTGATCCAGGCAGATCTTGACAGGTTAATGAAATGGGCAGATGAAAACCTGATGGCGTTTAACACTGAAAAATGCAAGGTTCTCCACCTTGGGAGGAAAAACCTGCAGCATGCTTATAGGCTTGGCAGTGCTATGCTGGTTAGCACTACAGATGAAAGGGACTTGGGGGTGAGGACTGACCACAAGATGAACATGAGCCTTCAATGCGATGCTGCAGCCAGTAAAGTGAGCAAAACACTGGCTTGCATCCACAGATGTTTCTCAAGCAAATCCCGGGACGTCATTCTCCCACTGTACTCGGCCTTGGTGAGGCCGCAGCTGGAGTACTGCGTCCAGTTTTGGGCTCCACAATTCAAGAAGGATGTGGAGAAACTAGAGAGAGTCCAGAGGAGAGCCACGCACATGATCAGAGGTCAGGAAAACAGACCTTATGATGAGAGGCTGAGAGCCATGGGACTCTTCAGCCTGGAAAAGCGCAGGCTCAGGGGTGATCTGGTGGCTGCCTATAAGTTTATCAGGGGTGTTCACCAGGATCTGGGGGAACATCTGTTCACCAGAGTGCTCCAAGGGATGACAAGATTGAATGGTTATAAACTCCTGCAAGACCATTTCAGGCTGGACATAACAAAGAACTTCTTTACTGTCTGAGCCCCCAAGGTTTGGAATAGACTGCTGCCGGAGGTGGTTCAAGCATCCCCTTTGAACACCTTCAAGAGACATTTGGACGTTTATCTTGCTGGGATCCTATGATCCCTGCTGACTTCCTGCCCCGTAGGCAGGGGGCTGGACTCGATGATCCTCCGGGATCCCTCCCAACCCTAATGTCTATGAAATCTATGAAATCTGTGGCCTGGAGCCCTAGAAAGTAGGGAGTTCACATTTACTTTGCGGGTGAACTGGGAGAAGAGCAGCCCGGAGATGCTTGAGGGTGCCAGACAGACAGAGGCTTCATAGATAAAGATGAGAGAGCCTGCTAGTGGCAACTGATGGCGAGCAAGGGGTTATAGCCAGGCCTATGCTGGGTTTCTGTTTTGTGACGGCTGTTTTGAATCTGAAGGTAATCAAATATTATTCCCCTTGTCAGCTGGTGAATAGACAGGAAAGCTGCATCCAGCGTGCCTGGGTTTAGGAGTTGCCTCAACCACTAGCAAGGGGTGAGGGAAAGGAGCACTTGGCAAAGCAGAGTAAAGGAAAGGAAATGCTCTTTGTCCAAGTGCTTCTCTTATTGCAGGGACTTTCTGGGGGTTTTATATGCAACTGATTCCTTCCCAGGAGCTAAGGTAATGTGGGAGCTGCCTTCACGTGTAAGTGGGCTGAGTTGGCAGCGAGGCCATGGGTGGCCTCAGATGGAGTGGATACTAGGGACCTTAGACTATAAAGGGCACAAGAAGAGGTAGGAGCTCAGATGTGCCCTTACTTGCTCTCCCCTGCAGCTCCTTCTGCCTGGACGTCCTGGTGGAGCTAACACTTCTCTATGCTTTCCTACCAAGTCCCCTTGCTGCTCAGCGCGGAGGCATTGTCTATCCCAGCCCTGCACTTCCGTAGGGCACGTGAACCACATATGCTACCAGAAGCCTCTGTGAAGAGTCAGTTCAGGCAGCTGCAACAGCTTCCCCTCCAGAGCTGCTCACTGACCTTCAGATCCTTCTAATGTCAGGCAGATGCTGGAAGAACAGCAGATGAGAGCTCTGGGAGGTGCAGGGGGTCTGATCCAAGCAAAGAGAAATGGCCTGTCTTGTTTCTAGGTTCTCCTTGAAAGCATTCTCGCCCCACACTGCTCATCTGACGCTCCGCTTTCTGCTAAGCCTGACTCATGCGTATACAACTCATCATGCCTGTACCTGGCAGTCCACTGCAGAGCAGACACTGAGTAGTGCTGACTGCTTCACTCCTGCCTCGTGACAGCCTTGGGAAAACTGCTGGCCGGGCTGATTTGTATGGTTGGGTGTTTTGGAAGGAGCCCAGTGAGCTGTGAATGTCCTGGCCAACCCCCCACTGCCAACACAGCAATAGGCTTCATGGACTCCCTCCAAAAGCTGTTGTCCTGCCGCAGTCTGCTTGAACCCACCATGATGGGATTGGGGGAACAGTTAACTGGAGGAGTAGCAACAAGTTAAAAAGAAAGCGCTGGTGCGCCAGAGCTGTTACCTCTCTCTCTATGTCTTTCAGGTGCTTACCCTTTGCTCTTTCCTGCACACCTTACCTTCCTGTCATCCAACCAAGCCACACTTTCTCCCGAAACCTCTGGTCTTCATGTCCTATGCATCTGTTTTCAGGAAGAACGTATTACCTCAATGCCATGTCTTGCCTCTTCCACTTGCTCACTTCTTAGTTGTCCATATTGAAAGCAGCAGGGAGTCTCCAGTGAAGCTCTGATTTCCTGCTGTGAGGAGCTATCAGGTAAAGAGGGCAGACAAATGCAGTTTGCATCCTCTGCACCATCCCAGGTTTCCAGCAAACAACTCTGGGTTACAAGGAGGAACACTGATTTCAAAAAGCCGCTGTGACAGCAGAAGCATAACAGGGCAGCTCCGTACTCCAGGAAGCTGCAGTGCATGGGGCAGTGCCCACTGCCACAGCGCCGAGACAGTAGTGCGTATTTTTGTGTCCCCCTCCAACAAAGCCAGTTCCTCCGGCTGCTGCCCCAGTTGCCCCTCCTCAGTACACTACTGCAGGACAGGAGGGTAGATGGAAAGTATGAAATCTTGTGAAAGTTCAAGAGAAAACCTGTCTAGCTGTGGAGATGCCTCAGATATCAATACTCATATAAATGCCAAGAACAGAAGGAACTTAAGGATCAGGTCTGACCTCCTGCTAGCTCAAGCCATACAATTTCACCCAGCGATTCCTGCATCGAACACTTTAATATGTGGGTGAACTAGAGCACATATGTTGGAAAGACATCTGGTCTTGATTTAAAGACATCAAGTGGCAGAGAATCTACCCTCTGTCAGTTGGGAAGCTGTTCTGGCAATTAATTATGCTCACTGTTAATTACTTGTGGTGTTTGTACCTTATTTCCAATTTAAATTTGCCTGGCTTCAGCTTGCGGAAATTGAATCCTGCTATGTCTTTATTTGCTAAATAGAAGAACCTTCTAGCCTCAGATAGTCTTTATCTGCACTATGATAATTATAGATGGTGAGCAAATTCACACTTAGCCTTCTCTTTGATCAGCAAAGTAGGTAGAGCTCCTGAAGAAGAATGCACTACATTTGAAAAGTTATCTAATTTCATCCCAATCATTCTCAACCAGGGTGCCACGGCACCCTGGGGTGCCTTGAGATCCTATCAAGGGTGCCACAGGGCACCACGCAATGTTAGTACTGTTAGGTGTGCAAACTTGATTCACAAGATAAACCCAGAGATTTCATTAGGAATCCATAGTGGTAAAAACATTCTGATCTGTTGTGCTCTTTCTGAGTCCTTTGCAACAGAAGAATGGCTCCAGTATCTTTCTGTGGTCAAAAAAAGGATCGAAAACTTAGAGCTGACATTTTCCAAGGTGTGCCTGGAGTTCAGTGAGGGGGCCTTGAGTCTGAAAAGACTGAGAACCACTGGTCTATCCCAACCATGCAGTTGGTTCAATAAAACATGTCACCCATGAACACTCTTGCTTCTCGTGTTTCCAGGACCATTGTGGCTACGACATCACTTGATCTCCTTGGCCATGTCCAGATGAGTGCAGCCGTATGGTATGTGGTACACACACCACACATTTGAGAGTTTTCCGTGCTGTTACTTTGCAGAGCAGGGGTGCGGGGGTTTGACCCCTGGAAATCCAAGGCTCAAAAAAGCCCATGCAGAAAAAAAGCAGGATAGCACATTGACAACATGTGCCACCCAAAACCAGAGCCTGGCTGGTCAGAGTCACACTTCAGCTGCTGGCCAGGCTCCGAGCTGCAAGAGCAACATGGCTACAGCTTCCCCAGCCCCCAGATAAGGCTGCTGGGGCCGGCATAGTTGCTGGCCCCAGCCTCCCCAACCCCACCCAAGGTAACCTGCCATGCTGTGTGCTAGAGGGCACGTAGTGTTCCCCAGGGACAGCTAGCAGTGGCACAAGGTGTCCTGCTGCTGCTCCTTGTCCCTGGGCAACCAAATGTCCGCACTCATCTGGATGCAGCCTTTAAGTCTCTTGCTGTGAGGTCTGCCTTGCAGACCTTGGCTCATTCTTGTAGGGCTTCTCTGAACCTTCTCCTTTGTCAACATCTCGTCTAAAGTGTGGAGATGTGTTAGCACAGCTGTGGTCCTGCACAGCTGAACTAGTAAAGCAGCCAGGACTAGAATAGTGGGAGATGCTGCAGGTACATACAGAAATATATTAGCAGGACTAGGCAGGGGATGCTCATGCCATGCTATTCTGTACCTTGCTATCAAGCTTTCATTTCCATGAATGAACCCATGGGGGGCAGGGAGCATGTGCCATATGGCAAGCTGTGTCCGAGTATCCATGTGTGTGCGCACAAATATATGGATGGACAAAGTTGTGTCTGTCTTGGCAAGTCTGTACCTAGGTCCACACTGTAGTAGAGATGTGACAGCAGCACATTTTGATGTAGCTGAGCTAGCTCTCACCCACCTAGCTTGGATAGCAATAAGCAAGGCATATCAGCAGGCACTTCAGCAAGCATTAGCGGCTACAGTAGATCCTCAGTAAGATAGTGATCCTGAAGTGCACAACGCAGTATTTCACAGGTATTCTTCTCCCTGCTAGCTAATACTAGGGCTGGTATGACTACACCTGCTCAACTGCCAGGTGAAGTCAGCTGCTGCTTACAAAAACTGATGTACCTCTGATATAGTTAGTCAATAAGGTGCAATTCTGCCCTGCCTTCAACACCTGCTGCAATCATCCCTCTGGTAAAGCACAGATGTGCCCTGCATGCCAACTGTATCCCAGCAGCCACGTGTGGGCAGAACCGGACACAGGCATGGGCGAACTGAGCTGCTGCCTGGGACCCAGACAGAAAGGGGGCCCAAAGATGGTATTTTTCCCCCCATCATCCAATTATTATCATCATTACCTTTGGTGAAGGGAGGCCTCGAGTGAGAGGAACAGGGCAAAACACCCCAAGTTACACCCAGGGTTTTTGGCTGTAGCCGTGTTGGTCTAAGGACGCAGGCAGACAAGCTTCTTTGGGTGGATGTGATATCTCGTTAGACCAGCTGAGTAGTTGGAAAGATCTTTGCAAACTTTTGGGCACAAACCCCCTTCTTCAGGCACGGGGGGGGGGGTGTCTCTGCTGGTCTGAGATCTCCAAGGAGTGATCTAAAAGTGTAACAGGATGTCATTAAGATTGTAATTCCCACCTATTTGCAATCTCGTACTGACATCCCATCACACTTTTAGCTTCTTTCACTCCTTGGACATCTCAGACCAGCAGTCTCCCTCGGCCTGAAGAAGGGCGACTGCACCCGAACACTTGCAAAGAACTTTTCCCCAACTATTCAGTTGGTCTAAAGTCAGACCCGGTTCACTCTCCCTTTCAGCATCCGCTCCCTGCCCTCGTGTGACCGGGCCAGAGGGACCTATGATCTGACCTAGGAAATGGCAATTTTTCACTCATCAGCGCCAAGGCCCAGAGCCCTGTGCACCTGCTAGGCTGAGCGGGGGACTCCCCTTCAGCCCAAGAGAGAACGTAATTTCCACCTATTTACATTCTCACTGACATCCTGCCGCACTTGTAGCTTCTTTCACTAGAGAGCAAGCCTGGCAGTGCAAGGCGGAGCCCCACACAGCTCCTGGAGCCACCGGTCAGCTGCAGCACAGGGCAAGGGCTGGAGTACAACCCCTGCGCATGCGCGGGTAACCCGGCTTCTGCCCGCTGCACTGCAGGCACAGCAAGTTCCTCTCTGCGCATGCACTGCCTGCCCGGGCGCCCTCCACGCCATCTGCAGCCTTACTGCGCAGGCGCCACGCTC